>NW_006799952.1:3356415-3375057 GCF_000485575.1 Poecilia formosa | reverse complement strand
TATATATAAATGTGTGGTTTCTGTGCTTTTTAGGATGTATCGTGCTGAGAAGCTTCCCAACACAAACTTGGTGTTTCTGATCACTGATGCCAAGGCAACATGTTTATCATGTGACCCCCGGCCGCTTCGTCAAGCCGAGCAACCCTGTATCCTTTTCTTTTGGCTTGTAAAAACTCACCAGATCTTCGCTTATGTGCTTTCCAGTTCAACATCCATCACCCACAGGATAGTGAGGCTTTAAACTGACAATATAAGGAAGCACACCTAAGGAGTTTGTAGTAGTTCCCCAGTGGCTTTTCAGATGTGGACCGTTAACCAGATGTGCAGCATGAAATATAGCCTCACTCTTTTCTTGAACCAGAGCACTTTGTGCGAATTGCTTTGAGCTACAGGCTACCTTCAGATTAATTTAGAGATAAAAGTTGGAGGTAATTTGTAAACAAGGTTTGTGTTTGTATGTATTTGTAAACAAGGTTTGTGTTTATATGTTCAGAGTATGTTTTTTGACACTTGCTTTATTTGTCATCTTCTGTTTGCTTTATGTAAATCTGTTATTATAGATACACGTTGGGTTGGAACATGAACCAAACTATAGATAAGATAAGATGGATAGCACTTCAGTTCATCAATGTCGGGGGGGCGAGTGGTAAACATACAATGTTCACAGCTAATTGTTTTTTTTTTCCTGAGTGTGTGATCAGCTGAAGGACCAAATCCTTGTGAGCTGGCTCAGAGCCCCAGACATCGCAAAGGGCCTGATATGTGCTTTGACAACAATGAAAATGTAAGGGGCAAACACTTACTATACATAGGTTTGTGTGGAGAAAAAAAAAATAATTCCAAAAACAGCCATATAAGTGACATTATCAAGTCCAGTCAGCCTTACTTACACGCTTTTTTATTTTCACCTCAATGCTCATTGTTTTCTTTTTTGTTGTTTTTTTGTTGTTATTGTTTTTTTGTCTGCCTTGCATCATCTCATCGCCTTTCATTCTTGTTTTGTGATTTTGCATACCAAGGATGAGCCACTGTGTCCAGTCAGTCGGGGTTCCACTCTCATCTCTGCACCTCTTCTGTTGTTTCTGTTTCTGACTTCGGGGTCAGTTTCATCACAAAGCTTTATTGCAGACAGTTTAGCCAACCAAGTCAAAAAATCTCATAGTGATCCCTGTAGCTGATTTAATTTTGTCGGATTTACGCCTTAAATTTAAAAATGTTGCTTTTGTTCTGTAACCCTTTAATAGCTTGAAGTCCAAAACTCCAGTAGCTGTTATGCTTCAAAGTAATGACTTTGACTCTAGTATTTAGCTAGTAAGTTAGTTAGCAAGTACTGTTGCATATTCTGTTTGAAGCCACAGGGGTTTTGAGTTTTGGCAGCCATAAACTTAGTTTCTTACTCATTTTACTTCATTGTTGTTGGATTTTTTATTTTTTCTGTCAGATGTTTTGGAATGATTTTTCTATTGGTACTAAAGTTTAGTAACTGTTATTGCTCATAATTACATAATTATCTCTAAATAATTTCTTAAGTGTTTTATTGAGAAATACTTGACATCCATGTGAATCGTGAAGTGCAGTGTTTAAATGTCTTTTTCAAGGTTTCTGCTATTTGTCCTGGTTTCCTGATGATCAGGTTTTTAGATCAAATCCAGTTCTCGAAGCATGTTTTTTCTTTGAGTGTTGCCCACTAGCTTATTTAGGATTTACTACACGTTTGCATTGAGTTTGCGATCTGGAAAGTGTCCTGGACATGGACCTGAAATTTCAATATTCTTGAAGCTATTTTGCTTTTACTTTCCCTCCAGTGTGCTGTAAACAGTCCTGACAGTTTTTTCCCCCCTGCATGTCCTGTGTAGTCTAAAGCTTCATTAGATAACATAACTGTACCATACTCCTCTGCAATCCAATCTTCATACGTCCTGTTAATGTCAGTCTGTCCTTTATCTTTCTTTTGGGGCGGAAGTGGTTTCTTTGCCGATCTTGACTATAGAGCAGGGATTCGTAGTAAAACTACCCATAATGCCACTAACGGCAAGACAACAGCCCGATTTTTAGGTTTAAGGTATTTGATGTCAAAACATAAACAAATACCAAATGCAAATTATGTATATGTAGTTTATAAGGTCTATTGGGGGATTTTGCATTGCACCATTTAAAAAAGCAATTAAACAAAGGAACAAGGTGGATCAAATCACATTCAGTATAACTGTACCAAAACACAACTTTGAACAATTCATAGGACGTCTAAATATTTGGTAAAAAATGTTTCCCACACCTTTGTGAATCCTGCCTTTCATTGTGTTGCAACAATTATACTCCCAACCGGCCACTGATTCATGTGAGTGTGTGTTTATATTATGAAGAGGCCTTCTAGGGAAGCAAAGGGGAGGGGAGGAATGGCAGAGGAAGTAGATGAACAGAGTAAAAGTGGGTTTGCCCTTTTCCATTTTCAAACTGTCTTTTTTATTTTGGCTCAGCACCTCACAGGAAGACGGTTTGTGTCGAGGCCAGTCCATTTTGTCACTGGAGTAAACAGAGGAAGCCTCATATGGCTTTCCTGCTCTTTGAATAAAGAAGACTGCCGTCTCTTTTCCCTATGATTCTGCCCTGTTTGGATATACAGAATACACCCAAAAAGAAACAAGTGTTGAAACAATGTAGTGCTCAAATGCAATAAGGGGTATTAAAAGGAATTCAGCAGAAAAATGAATGTGACATTTTGAACATTTTCAGTATTTGAATTCTCTTAACAGAAATCAATTTTTGTAATTTGTAGATACAAAGTCTATGACTGAAGTAGTTCTGAAATTCATTAGAAAGTGTTAAGACACAAATTGTAACTTCTATGTTTTAGTTTTTTGATTAAATAAACACTTTCTTGCAAAAAGTATTGATGTCCCTCAAGCTACATTATTTTACAATGTTATAACTACAAACATCAATATATTTTACTAGGATAGTATGTGAACAAGAAGTCTCACAAAATTGTGACATCAAAGGAAGACGACACAAGTGTTCACCAAAGAGAGTTTCAGTAAGAGAAGCATCCATAATGACTATAAAGGAACGATACAAAACAAAGAAAAAGGACCCTAATCATACAGCCAGATCACACTTTAACAGTTTAGTTCAGAACATATTTTTGTGTTGGAATGGCCCACTCCTAATATCTTATTTGTATTAAACACAAATTAAAAAAAATCCACCATTCCATAAATGTAAAATATGCTATTTGTTGTATGCTGTGTCTTATTTCTCACACACTTATTTGTCTGACAGGAGGATGATTCTGATTGTGGAGGAGGGAACCACCTAAGTCCAAGTCTCTGGTCGATGCTTGGCCTCCAATTGCTGTTCTGGCTCACCAAATTTTTACTACAGTCATGACCCCTACACACACTCAAACGCTCACTCATGCACAGATGATCATCACATTGCACGGGAGGCCAGAAGACATTCCACTTGCGCCATACAGGATGTATGCAGAAACATGTGCAACATTTAAAAAAAAAAAAAACTTTAAAAAAAAAACTGTCTCAGCATTTCCATTTTCCTATGCCAAAGGGTGCTCATCCATTTCCTCCTCATCATTTTTAAAAGTGGAAACGTACTGAGATCAGCTGCAATCATTTCTACCATCTACAACTTAACCTTCTCTATGGTGCAAATGTAAGAGCTAACCAAACCCTTTAATTCTGCCTCATTTGTTTTTTTTTTTATTATTATTATTATTTATAAAGTAAAGATGGAAGATGTATTCCACTATGCCAACTGGAAATCACACAAAGACTACATGTTCACTGACAGCATTGATTTGTGAAGTTGTCAGCATTGTTTGTTGCATATGGGCCAATATGCTGTAGAGATGTTTCTCAACCAGTGCAAATATCATAATTATCATATTTTTCATTTAAAATGATATATATATATTTTTCTCCTTCTCCTCTTTATTGATTTTGTTTGTAAAATCAACCAGCACTCAGTGACTTGCTAGGTGTTTCATTGCCGTAGCATGTGCTCAGTAGAGAGCTTAAGATTACATCATCATTTTGACACCAAAGCTCCTAAGCAGTACCAAGGACCACAACCTTCCCAGAGAATGTGCACGTTATTGTTTTTTCTTTGTAAACAACATTCCTTGCTTACAGTATATCTGTATTTTAGCTACAGCATTAGGTGTGTCGGCCTGCACTCTGTGCAGAGTCTTTTAGGCAAATGACAACTTCAAACCTGGTTGTGCTTGGATTATCAGTTTGGTTGTCTTCGGCTTGATGCATTGAATTCCCAGTGCCTACATAGTAGCTCTAAACATTCTGATATATTGAATGAAGCAGTGCACCAGAGTTGTATTCTTACCATGTATGCCTCTAGGCTAACGCTTTATTTCACTATAGCAGGGACGTCAACCCTGGCAGTGATAATTTACGAAACGGGCCAAATCTGACTGCTGTTGCTCTAATTCTTGAGATCGACACCACAACCTCAATAAACCACTCGTTTCGATTTTGGGGTGGAAGGGAAAAACCAAACCCAATGCAGACCTTTTCCATGTGTCCCAGCATCACTCTCTCCCCTTTATAGCCCTGTTTCCGTTCCCTTTCTGGATCAAAAGACTCAGGAGCCAAGATGACTTGTGAATGAGCTCAGCATATCAAAGACTGTTTTATTTGTTTCATTCCTCTTGCCGTCACCTCCCTATGCTTGTTTCCTTTTTTATGTTGCTCTTAAAGTGCTGTGAAGAAAGGCGCTAAAGGTCTGGCGTCAAAATGCTGCATTGTGATGGGATGAGCTTGTCCGTGTTTGAACGCTGTATTTGCCTGTGATCAGCATCAGGGCCTGCTGGAGAGAAACGTTCTGAATACACTACTACTACCACCAGTGGTAATTTTGCATTGCCTTACTTTGTCAATAGTTACAAAGACCACATGTGGGTTTGGATCTGTTTATTTACGAGCTATTTTACCAATAGCTGCTAAATTCTCTCTACCTTGCCTTCATGGTGACATCCTGCTGTTGAGTGATCAGGTTATGCTGTCTTATCAAAGTTGCGTGTTGACTTGTGTTTTATCCCAGGGGTCCCGTGTCAATGTGCAGGCATGTGCGTGTCCCTCTGATTTCTGATTGTGCTTTAATACCATATATGAAAATACTCTTTTGTGGAACTTCACTAGCCTGAATAAGTTTTGTATACATTTGTACACTAAAACTATTTACTGTATAAAAGAAAAAAAAAACATGTAAAAGAAAAATGTTTATAATACGGTGTTGATTATTGTGCAAATATATATTCACAATAAAAGTGTTGTATTGTTATGACTAAGATTCCACCTTTCCCTCCCCCCTCCCACACACACACACACACACGCACACACACACACACACGTTGTTTTGTTCCAACTGGGAGCAGACCCAAACATCCGTGTTGCTGCAAACGGAAAGAACATCTGGACACGGGTTTCAATAACACTGCATCTGTAAAAGTACCATTATTTCCTGACTGTCTAATAATATACGTTTGTCCTTCAATAATATGCAGCCATGGAAAGTGAAACTACTAACCAAAGAATATTAGTGTTGCTGCACTGCACAGAGTTAAAAACAAATGTCCACTAAAACTAAATACAAACTGGTTTTTTTTTTGTTTGTTTGTTTATGCATCAGCAGAGAACTCTTTCATTTTTCCAAAATGTCTGTGCCAAACTTATTCAATTATAATAAACAACATTTTGTGCAGTATCAATTTAGTTTGACAGACTCACTTCTGGGACTAAAGTTCCTGAACAATTAAAATTACAAACTTGGCCTCATTCCAACCAGTGGGCGGTCCTTTATCCCACCATAATGAAAAAAAAAAACACTAATAATTTACAATAATGATTGATCTGTGTTGTAATTGAAACATGCACAAAGTTGGTCTGCAATTGTAAGAATGGTTTAATTCTCTTACAAAATGATATTTCTACTGAATATACATTTTTGACCTGTCATGTTTTTAAGAAAATGAAAATAAAGGCATTGTAATCTCCCTTTTCAATACTTTACCTTTTGCAAGCCCAAATATTGTAAATAATTTGAAACCCTTCGTTTACTAAATACTTTGAAATCATTATGACGTAGCTAAGATACACGTGTTGGACGCAGGTTCTTATGTTTTGTCAATGGTGGAAATTTTGTTCCAAACAAAGAAAAGCCGTAAGCAAGAATTTTATAAAAGTGATCGGCACTCTGAGATCGAAAGAGAACATCTGTGTTGAAATACATGTAGTGATTGTTAAAATAAACTGCAAAATTATTGATTACGCTGTGACAGAAATCATGTGTTTTCCTGCTGATCCAAGTAAATGCTCTTAGATCAGAAAGAGGCATGTCAGCACAAATTTTGGACTTTTTATAACATGTACGCATTTCCTCTTCTTTTAACTACATCAACATCCCTCAGGCATTTTCTCTTTGGTAAATCTGTTTTGGGTAAATTTATCATCCAAAATTTCCTACATTTTACCTACAGCAATTTCTTCAATATATTTATATTAGTGGATTGAGCATCTATTTTTATTTAATCTGATTCTCAACATCTACTTGTACATACGGTTTATTTGTTCTAATGTTTTTTTTTTTTTTTTTTTTTGTAATACTAAAATCATGTGTCTTAAATATACATTCAACCTAAATAATCCAGATTAATTAGTTTAGCCAGTAGTCCATAATTTTGGACAGTAGAAATAAATTATTGTATTTGGCATTTCAGACTGTTGGGACTGAAAGTGTCAACATCAAGGGATGAATTATAACAAAATCATCCCTTAATTTTGTCATAAATTTAAGGGATGAATTCTTAAAATACCATGGGAGATGTTTTATAATGTTAAACGGATAATGAATAGTACACAAAAGAGTCATTTTAATTGGGTTGATAAATTATTGCTCCCCTCACTCCCCTCATCCCTCAGTCCAGTTGTCAGGTTCTTATTGGAGGAACTTTTTTTTCCAGCGATCTAAAAACTTTGTAAGCCGTCTGACTCAGCAGTGGTTAAGTTGAAGCCTTGCAGTGGCTTTTTGGATTTCTGCCACCAGCTGCAGGAAGTGACACACAAGATCAATGTTGCATTGACAGCATGACCCATAGCTGGCTCTGCAAGAATCAGCTTGCGATTAGTGAACCCCAGTGAAGTTCAGTAACATGACTGTTATTATAATCGGACACCCTTTTACGTCTACTTACCAGAATACGCTATTTTTGGAGCAGTGTTTTAACCCTGGGACACATTGCAGCGAACTTCTCAGCCTCTAGGCCATGATGTTTTGAGGACACTCACCCCAAGTCTGAATAAACTTCACTCCAAATGTGGTAAACGTAACACAGTAACACCAGCAGCAAAACCATTAATTGGGACCTTTTTTTTTTTTTTTTTTTTACTATAAAAAAGGGGTTCCTGTAAGGAGTGACAGAGAGGTCACAATTTTTCCGTCATCATAAAATGCAGACACTGGAGTGGGACTAAAATTAAAACTGACATCCTGTAAAGAGGGGGGAAAAAAAGTACAAAAACAGTCTTGAATAA
The DNA here is from genome assembly GCF_000485575.1 of Poecilia formosa. Lineage (NCBI taxonomy): Eukaryota > Metazoa > Chordata > Actinopteri > Cyprinodontiformes > Poeciliidae > Poecilia > Poecilia formosa. The sequence continues at coordinate 3,367,495 of NW_006799952.1, read as the reverse complement.
TATCAGTGTGTGCTGCCAGAGTTAGTGCATGCATGGTATGCTTTCCAGTAATAGGCACAAACCTTCTATAAATATTTTGCAAAACATTGAGGACAAGGTGCATTTAGTATGACTTAACAAGAAAAACAAGGAGTGTAATTTAAAGCACGTTCCTAGATGACAAAAAAGACCCTAAACTGGGATTAGTTATTGACACATCTTTTAGCACCTGTTCTTCCAAAGCATCACCCATACTGTCACCAGCTTCAATGTGCAAATACATGTGTAGTCACTGAGATAAAGACGGTGTTCTCTCGTACAGAGCAACAAACACACACTTGGCATGTAACATCAGGAAATGCCACAGTGCTTTCCAAACCCATTAACGGTACCACAGAACCTCTCTGTTCTCTCTACCTGATTTTTCTTTCCCTGCTTTCAGTTACATTGTGTGTGTGAGTTTGCGAGTTTCACTTGTATGCGAGCTACATGAATGAAAATGTGTCCATGCACAGTATTCAGAAAGTATTCACCCGCCTTTGAATTGTTCACTCTTTGCTTCATTGCAGCCATTTGCTAAAGTCAAACAAGTTCATATTATTTCTCATGAATGTACATTCAGCACCCCATCTTACAAAGATGGGATACTGTATCCATTGTAACTTTGTAAAGTTCCAAAGTTTGCAAGGCAGACTTTGTAACTTCACAAGGTGAAATTGCACATTACACATAATTTTAATACAGTGCTTTGTGCTCTGGCTAGATGAAAAGGTTAGCTCTTAAGGGGGCTATTAATTTTGACCCTGATAGTTTTTGGTCTTTTGGACAAAAAAAAAAAAAATCACATTTTTAATACAAAGGTTTTAACATGGTGAAAGCCCACCTTTTGCTCTGACAACATCTGTAGCTCTTCTGGATTGGCTGTCTGAAAGGTTAACATGCTGGATTTATTCCACGTATAAACAGCCTTTCGCAGCAGAACTCAACTTCTGATTGGAGCACGTCGGTTCGATGGCTTTGAGTGGAGCCAATATTTCTGGCAAAATAGTGTGCATGATAATGTCCAAAAAACATAAAGATGATGAATACCTACACAAAGAATAAAGAAACCCTTATCAGAGTGAATTCCTCTTCAGACAAAATCAGGAGGGTGGTTTAACAAACCAATCATGGTAAGCATTCTACAAATGCTTGGAACAGTTTGTCTTCAAAAGCTATGCATGTGTAGCTATGTAAGCGATGTAACCTTAGAGTTTTTCCTTTTTTGAGTGAAGAATGCCGTCACAAGAGCTTAGCTCATTGTTTAGTAGGAATACTAAGGCACGCTGGAGTGAAAATGTTATCTTGGTGGTTATTGTAGATACTTGAGGCACCTTTCCTGTCCTGATCCTGTCTTCAGAGAGCTGAAGGTAGAACTTCACTGGCTGGATCTTACACAGCATGTGCAAACACTTGACTGTGTGTGTTATTGCCTGAGCTTCCCAGCATGAATGTCTGGCAAATCACTCAGGTGGGCTCCAAAAAGGCTGTTTTCAATCCCGCCTGCTGCATGCCATGTTCACCATCAACATGTTAATTACATGTATGAGTTCTGACACAGACACATGTGGGATGAAGTATACCTACAGCCCCACAGCAGCTTTTCCCCTGCATTGACTCTTTGATTTTTTTTTATTTTTTTTTTACCAAGTACATTCGCTACCCCGGTGCATCAGTGTTTCTGAGTGAATCACACAAGAGCAAATTAGATGTGAGAAAAACAGACAAGACAAGCTGACTGTTTGCAGATGTGTAAGAAATGAGGAATCATGAGTTTGGGTTCTATTTTAAGATCTACTCTCACGTTTTCGTTATGTGTATAATGTTTGGTTTCCTTTTATTTATGCGACGGCTGTGCAGCGGTTTTACATTTGTGTTCTTTTAGGCATTTCTGAGAATGCTTCTCGGAGAATGTTGAGGCTCAGATTTTGGAATGGGAACATTTTTGATGTACTGCGTTTTTCAGTCGGCGTGCGTATTTATTTTCAATATATCTGTTAGTTGCAAGCTTAACTTCAGAGGCTCCAGTGGAAAATATGCACAGAGTCGCTCTGTTCAAAAAGTTAGTGTCACTGGTAAACAATCCCATCCAAACACAAACATTAAGATGATGGATATATTCAACTTTGTCACTGTGCACTTTTGCGAGACCCAGGTCTACTGTCAAATAGCCGGCACAATAGAGTGCGTGTGGGACACCGATGTGTTTTTGGGACACGCTTTATGTATACCATGCTAGAGGATGTGTCATTTAAACAGTCATGCTTTGTGTTAATATACAAACTCACCATGGCATTTTGTTCATGAATTGTTCAAGTGTTCAGAGACAAATGTTCACATCAACACCCATAAACAAAGGAGGAAGGGAAGACAAAAGGCAACTTTTTTTTTTACTTTACTGTTCTCACAACTAAGGGTGTTTTGCTGTATTAAAATATTTAGTGTAATAAAATTTAATATGTTTCACTACAGGAAGCAAATTAATCAAGATTTTGTATTTGAAAAGTTACTGATAAGTGTGTTTCAGGATATTCATTGTTCATTTTTAATGTACATAAACTTCTTTGGATGAAAGCAAAACTGCCTTTACCACTAACAGAGAAAATACTGAATTGAAACAGTCCTGCTGCAGACAAAACAACTTGATCATAGACAGAAAAGTCGGAAAAATTAGTCATCGAATTAAGATTTTGTTCTCTGCTTTCTGTAGTTAAAAAAGTTTAGTCATTTTGTAAAAATGGCACAAGATGTTTTGTAGTAAAATAAATAGCACGCTGGCTAGAGTTTGTAGGATAGAACGAGGTTGTCATGCTTTTTATTCTGGCTTTATTGCTCCTGTTTATCATTAAGATGTCCAATAAATAGGGATTCACAATCAGGTTTATTTGCAAAGCTTGTGCACACAAACAAGGGATTTGATGTCAGTTCTGCTTGACTCTCACTGGAGGATTTTAAAAACCTCTAAAAAAAAGAAAAAATAGTTTTTTTTTCTTTTGCTTAACAAAAGAGGAAGATGAGGTTGAATTAGTATAAATGTGCATCGTAGGTATGTAACCAAACCATAGCCACGAAGGGGTTAATGTCAGGTCAGTTTGAGATATCTGAGTTTCAAAATTGATGCCATTACTAGTAATATTTTAATATTTTAAACTTGTTCAGTTTAATATTTTTGGTTGATTAATGTAAGTTAATCATAATAAATGTTATTATGTTTGTGAACTATGCGAAGAAATTACAGCTCTTCTCTTATGTTTTTTGGATGATAGTTTATACTTTGTACCTGTACCCAATTGGACTGTACTGAGATGTACAAGTGTAGAATGGACAACTGTCAGGTTAAATATCATATCAACTGAATTTTACAGATTCTTTGAGCGTGACAGTAAGACATAATGTGCAACCCACCAATGCAACCCACCAAGCTTCTACTTGTACAACTTAGAATTTTTTTTTTTTTTTTTTCTCATTTTAGTCAACTGTTATGCATGGAAAAATGTACAACTTTTTTTCTCATAGTGCCCTGAACTCCAAAATTCTGTACTCGTAATAACTCAAAAGCAGACCACAGAGATGAAGCTGGGAGGCAGTGTGTGGGGGGGAGGGAGAACGGGGCGCTGGGAGGGTGGGGGGGATATTATGACAAATTTCTCTTGACGAATATGTTTAAAACTGTGCGGGTTTTTTTGTTTGTTTTTTTTCTGAAGAAGAAAACTACGTCTCTGCAGAGTTTATTTGTATTGCCTGGAAATGTCAGCAAACCTCCATTAGGAGCAGTGGCCACAATCACGTGTGCTGACAACAGGAAATGTGTGTTTATTTAAAGGAGGATCACTTGACACAGTATCTGTGTTTACAGCATCTTCCCCAAACAGTTCACAACTGCCTCGCTCTGGCGCATCTTCTCCCCTAATTGCACTTACCTACCTGAGCCACCATACCCGCATGTCTGAGTCCTCTATCTCAAATTGCAACAGTTTCTAGCATACTCTCGTCACCTATTTCTAAAACAGATGGTGTCTTTTGGAGAAATCTGTTCTGTTTTCTGACGTCTAGAAGTTGGTTTAATCTGAGGTCACACACAGGTTTAGCTATTTTCAACAGAGGACATAGAACATAGAAGTGTATTTGCATACACCCACTGTCGAAGACCAATGCACACAAAGATTCCAAACAAATCTGCAGGAAGTCCATTAATACTCAACACACTCCACAAGTATGCATGCAAATAGAGCCACCACTGCTGCCCTACTATGTTTCTTCACTTCCCTTTTAGACAAAAAACCCATTGTTCCAGACTGTTCTTCATCCGCACTGCCTGTGAAGCCGCTTCTTCACCCTTAATATCATCTCAATCTCCCATTGAACTCTCTCTCCCCCATTACCAGATATGAGGTTTTCTGGCAATAACCAGCCACAGATGTGAGGAGTCTCCAACGGTGACAGGCCGGCACTCGCGTGGAGCGAGGCAGAGGGCTTCTGGGTTTCTCTAATTTCCATCTCCGAGCAGAAGTCTCGCAGACGCAGTGAAAACACCCACTGGATTCTTGCGAGGAGAGTCAGTAATGGGATTGTGGCAGTGAGGAGTTTTTTTGTCGCAATCTCACGCTGGTGAAGGTTATTCACTCATATGCTGCTTGTTATACGTTTGTGAGTGTGTTTATGTGTACTGAAAACAATGAAGAGATGCGTTTCATACACTTTTTGTACTTTTTATTCCTTTGGAATAAAAGTAAAAACATGCTAAAAACAGAAAACATGTTTGGCTCCAGTGAAAGTGTCTGACTCATCGATGATTCTTTATTATTGCAAGGAACTCTGCAGTTCCCGCAGGACTTCACAGGACCATTACTCACCAAACCAGACAGAATATAGAGATGGAGTCTGTTTCCTCCTACATATTCATCCGGCTACTTCTATGATTTGTTTCGCACACATGACGTGATTGTTACAAAATAGCCAGATATTTCCACGTTCCTGTAAATCTTTGGACTAACTTGATACCTAATCAATACGCTGCTCTGTGCTAAGGACTGCAGTAAAGCTGGATGAGTGCTACATCAGAGCTGCCTGAAAGCACTGCCATGAAGTTTCATGCTATCTCATGCTGTCATCACTGGAAACAGAGATGGCACTCATCCATCCACGCCCCCCCTTCCTTACCACTGAGTTCATCTTATCTAAGAGGGAACCAGCAGAGCAGTATAAACAACTACCCGGCCTATTGAGTTTCCCGTTGCTGACAAGTGGCTTCCAGACAAGTGAACATGGTAGAGGAAAGATTGACAAAACAGGATGGGTGAGAAAAAAGACTGAGTGAATGGTAACACATTTTAGAAATGCTGTTAAAATGTTAAAATATAGCCAATTTTGGTTGTTTTAATAACACAGGCCCTCAGTCAAATATGGACACACCCTCACAGGAGTTGGTTTAACATAACAGGGTTGGGTGATTGGTTTGATTCACCAATATTTACTATTCAAAAATAATGGTTAGCGTGGCTGATGGTTGACATTAAAGCTTTCACAAAGTGAGTTGAAAACAATTACTGAAACAATGGCTTATGAGGCTTATGACTCCAAGTGATCATTTTTAAGTACCTGCTTATTTGATGGGACTCAATCTTCACAGTGACAGGCAGGACACACATTGGACAAATTTCCAGTCCGTCACAAAAACACAAAACACGAAAAAGAATGTACACACTCATACCAGATGCACAATTTAAAAAGAAATGAGAATGAAAATCTTATTGCTGGGAGGTCACAGTGTTAACTGTATGAATGATGGAAATAAAAAAAAAAATCCTATATCTAAGAGGATTTATTGGAAAACAAATAGATATGGATAACTAGATCTGTACCACTATAAAATATTTACATTCTAGATGGACTATTTCCATTTGTTTGGTTTTAGCATAAAATGTCAAGCACAACCAGAATTAGCTTTTGCTAACTACTGAGCACGTAAAAGGCTAATATCAGCTTACATAAACAAATGTTTTTATAGTGTGAACTTTAGTAACTAACATCGTTAAATGGCTTAAGTTTTAAAACCTCAATCTATTTAACAGGTTTGTTTCAAAACATGCTGATTTGAATCCTGTACTTGTCTTCTCCTCTGTGGTGAAGGAGCTAAGTCAAAGACAGCGCCACATGCTGGAGTACAAAGTCTTTGTCTTAGTCTTTACCATGAGTATATTTCAAAAGATATAATCAATCTATAGTCTTTTGGCAGGAGAGAATTCATCAAATGCAACAAAACAAGTTTAAAGAGGATTTTATGTGAAATCTGCTTTCTAAAGCATTATGTGATGCCATAATGTCATTCCCTCATCAAAAACATACCTGGTGTGTTGCTTTAATTCTTTCATTCACGTTGGAGAAATCCTTGCTATCTATTTTCACAAAGCTCCTCCTTGGAGCTACAGTCCCCATCTGAGCTTCATTCTCACTGAGCACTCCTCCCCAGTGCTTTCCACTTTCAGCTCCATCAGATTAGTGGCAGCAGCAATTAGCAAACACCTGCAGGTGTCTGCTGAGTTTATCATATCTCAGTCCAACATTCCTAAGAATGCTTGTAAATGGCTTAATGGAGTAGCATTGTTGTGATGATGTACTGATGCAGGAGTGTCTGAAAGAGTAGGAGCTTAGCATGCCTAGGTGGGACCCATGAGGGGAAAAGGAGGGCAGACCATATGGGTCCCATATGGGTTTGTCCTCGGGTTCCACGATGGCCCCACATGGGTTTGCCTGTGTAGGGCCAGAGCCCACATGGGCCCTACATGGGCCCTATATGGTGGTGGCCCACATGGGTTTGTCCATTTAGGTCCCATGTAGGGCCCATGTGGGCTCTGGCCCTACACGGGCAAACCCATGTGGGGCCATCGTGGAACCCGTGGACAAACCCATATGGGACCCATATATCAGCCCTCCTTTCCCCCACATGGGTCCCACCTAGGCATGCTGGCTGGGAGAGGCCCAATTTCAAGATGTCATATTGCCAAGTCAAATTCCATTTTGGTATGGTTAATATATAAATCTATAAAAAAACAATTCAAACAACTGAAAGTAACATAGTTACTTGATTGTACAATATATATGAAATGGCACTGTGTCTGAAAAATACATAAAACCCTTTAAAAAGAAGTTAAATTATTTTAAACTAAACTTTAACAAACAAATTCACGCTTAAAATGTCTTATTTTATAAGCAATATTTCTTGTGTCAGGGTTGGAAAGGTCAAAGAAATCTAATAGCTATTAGAATTTGCACATGAATTAAATCACACATTTATGTTGATACTTTTAATTCCTTTACAAACAACTTTGTGGAAATGGGATTAGTTAAACCTTCCTCTGGGAAGGTTTAAGTAATAGCCTATTACTGTACTCATACCACTAATAGGACTCATTCTGGTCCTACTACTAATAGGACCAGAATGAGTATTAGGGCCACTAGGACTAATTTTAATTTTTATGTCTGGAGACCTGTCCCAATAAAACTCCCGGGTAATTTACTTTTCAGTTTTAGGTAGTGGGGGAAAAAAAAAAAGTTAAAAGACAAAACTTAAGACAAATGGCGAATTTCCCTCAGCGCTGACGGGATGGAAATAATAGGGTTAAAGTGAAGTCAAAAAATAACACATGTGAAATATTTAACCTGCTTAATTTGTTTATTTGAACAGGATGCAACCCCATTCACATCATAAACAAAACACATCCAGCACCACACAGGTCTGAACATTCGCACCCCCCTTTAAATATTGGTAAAGTACGTACTTGCTGGTTGCGGAGGGATAAAGTCGAAAAAAAAAACGAGATGAAAAATAAATAAAACGTAGAGCAAGAAGAAGATAGATGCGTAACTCTTTCGCGCGCGCGCAAACAGGCAGAGGGGGAGGATGGGGGGGAGAAGGAGGGAGGGAGAGAGGGAGGGAGGTGAATAAGTACTTAGAGGGGAGACGCATCATTTGTGCAGTGGTGGAAGCAAAGTCTCTTGGTATCTGTCAGAGCGCACAGCAGGCAGCGTTTCCATTTGTTTTCTCTGCACGTTGTTGTGTAATGAAGGCGATGTGGATTTACAGGCTCGTTGTTGGACTCGCAGTCGTTTCTTGCTGCGGTAAGTTCTTCTTTTTGTCTTTCCCCCGGTAAACTGTTTAGTAACAGTTTGGAAAACGTGTCTGACTGGCTGCAGTCGCGTTTTCACTGCACTGGCTGGCGCTCCACGAATAGCCGATAGCAGTTTTATTCAAATAGCCTACCTTCTTGTTAATTTAATCTGACACAAAATAGTAATAATGAAAAAATAAAGACAGAAATATGTACATTATTTTGTTGTAAAAGCTGTATCTGAAGGTGTATTTTCTATCCATAGCATTTATTTCACCTTGCAAGAACTTTTAAGCGTTCATAAACCCAAGTGATATATGAAACACTATGCAGCTGTTTTCATCCCATACTGCTGTGTCATCCGCAAAAGGACCTCCTAACCTGTTACAAAAAGCTCTAACAAAGTGATCAAATAACGTACTGTCACACAGTGTAACCAGCTAAAACCATTTAACCTTTCTGTAGTCCATTTAGTTTTTTAGTTTTTTTTTGTTTTTTTTCTCCAGCAGAATGATTCTCAAAGTTTCATTCAGCAGAGTAGAAGCATAACTTTAATTGACTCACGTCAAACCTCTGATCCTTCATGTCATCCAAACTTAATGCATAGACAGAATCTGAAAGCAGGACTCATCATCCTTGTCATTTCAAGATTGGTCATTTTTTTCCTCTGCATTGTTAAAAGAAGAAGAAGAAGAAAAAATCAAGTCAATTGAAGTGCTTGCAGACAGACAAACAACACGTGTAGGAAGAAGGGGAAGAGTGATGTGGTTTTGGGATTTGAAACCAGAGTTTTCTTTTCAAGTGGCTCTCTGATTTTTACAGAGATGTAAAAGACCCAAGGCAAATTGGCACACTTAAAGCAGCCTGACTCATGACTAGTTGATCTAGTGGGAGTGTTTGTATTAACATGTCATCCACACCACCTTTCTGAATGATGTTGAATAATAATAGGAGATTCATCTTATTTAAAGTGAACGAACAGTGTAACACAATTCTCCTCAGTGGATAGCTAATTGCAGAACAGGTTAGTAAACCAAAAGCAAGTCCTGCATGTTCTTCCTCCTCATTAAAGTTAGTTATACCTTAGTGTCTGTTTTGCCTTAAAAAAGTTTCTTCACACTCTGTATTGCTGCAACTGCATGACCATGTTTTGTGATTGTGCGACAGAGGGCAGGCGAAATGCTCTCCAGGACTATCAGAAATCCGAAGGTACCCGACTGGCTGTTGTGTCTCCAGATTCCTCACATTTGACCAAAAGCAGGAAACTGAGCTTAACCAAATGTGCAAAAACATGCAGTCGCGGAAAAAGACTCCCATTCAACTGCAGGTTTGTCAACAATGATTCCCCTATCCTTTTTCTTTTTAAATATGCAAATTGAACTCATGGAAACGGATGTCAGTTGGAAAAAAAAAAAAAAAAAAAAACAACCAAGGGATTGATGATGCGACCTCCTAACCATATAAAATGATTATGAGTGGCATCATTTTAACTACTAAAACACCTGTCAATGCATTTTGCTTCAAGAAATTACAGATTGTATTCAGTCGTCATTTGACCTCAGCTTTCTCTATCTGTTTTCCTTCACCAGAGCTTTCCTCTATGATCATCGGAACAGGAAATGCCAGTGGCTTTCATTTGACAGAAATTCACCAGGAGCTCAAAGCCATCAGAACGTCTACTATGACCTCTATCAAAAGAAAGGTGCCCTTTTCTGTTTTCTTTTCCTTTTTGCCAACTGATATTAGGACCAGACGCTGTCTCACCCGATCAGCCTGTCGATCAGGACAGGAAAGTTATCCCCATTAAGGGTGGTTTGTGTTGCATTAATGTATCAATTATATTTGGAATTTGATTTGTCTATTGATTTTAGTGGTCAAAGTGGTTTATTTTTAGTAATCATAGCAGCCCACAGGGGGGAAAACAAGGGAGTGTCAAGGGTAATTGTCTTTTCTTTACAGCCCCGCTATATGTCATGCTTTATTCTCTGCTGTTACAAAGTGGTGTTCGTATAAACACTGGAAATCCCTGTCTTCGGTTTAGTCAAGATGACCAAAAAAAAAAAAGCGAACATCCAAGCTCTGCAGCCAGTGTGAACCCGCATGGCCCTGATTGGGAAAACAGATTCCTCTTCTGGCAATGTCACATTCTTGTTAAGCCCAGCATTGCAACTCCCTCTCTCTGTTTTCTTCATTAGTTGCTCAGGCTTTGTCTATAAAAATTGTGATCAGGTTGTTAACTCATCACATTTCCCTCTTCTCTCGTTTTTGCCTCACTGCAGACTACATAAGGGAATGCATTGTGGGGACAGGTCAGAGCTACAGGGGTCGGAGGTCAGTGACAGTCAGTGGGATCCTGTGCCAAGCCTGGGCCTCCCCAATACCTCATGAGCACAAGTAAGAAATGCAATGTTCTTTTCACCCCAGTGTCAAACAGCACCGTGTTATAAGCTGCTGTTAATGTTAGTGTTGGCCAGTAAGAGCAGCAATTAGCTGGTAGCTAGAGGCTAGTCTGTGTCCATGTGTGGGTTTGATATATTAGTGGCTGATTATGCTCCAGGGAGCAGTCATTCATCAGAGGTGACCTCATTGTAACACTTCACTGAGTCACACATCATTTCCTGCAATGGCCAGTCTGTTTATCGAGATGTGTGTTTATTTTGCATGTGTGTCTCCGTACAGAAATTTGGATCTTATCTAATTTGCGACTAGCTTCTAAGATAAGAGGCTGCATGCGATTTCTTGGGGGGAATGCATCAAAAAACACTAAATGGACAGCAAGAGTAGATCACAATGTCTTAAGAGCAACAAGATTAAAGTGTAAATCCTTTTCCTACTCAGTCTGGACGAGCATGGAAAACGAACATAGTGTGTGGTAAAATATTTCTATATCCAGCCTGTTTTTTGTGTCCTTCCTTCCTTCCTTCCTTCCTTCCTTCCTTCCTTCCTTCCTTCCT
>NW_006799952.1:3326193-3356248 GCF_000485575.1 Poecilia formosa | reverse complement strand
TCCATCCATCCATCCATCCATCCATCCATCCATCCATCCATGCACACTGATGGTCTGGAAAAAAGAAATGCCTCAAATTCAACTATTGTTTTTAAGATAAGAAAAAAAAAACTCAAATAGACTGAGGATGCTGAAAATTTAAGTTAGCAATGTTATGAACTTTTGACACTAATTTAGACATGCATCAGGTAGAAAAGAACTAAATGCTTTTGAAAACAAACACAAAATAACACAATAAGCTTCTTAGCTACGTCCTCTGTGTATATAGTCCACATTCACGTAACTTAAGGCTCTTGAAAGATTTCACTTTAAAGTAGCTCATTTAATCTTTTCCCACAGATAAATTTGCTAGACTAACACAGTGAAAACAGTCATTACCAATAATAAAGTAAGGCAATGTTTACGGCGTTTCTGATGTTACCCAGCAGATCATCATTGTGAGCTCAATACAGGGCTTAACTGCTCAAGTTATCCTCCCTTTTCTCCCTTTTTTATTTTGTTTTTACCTAATTTGAATTTTCCGGTTCAATTAATGTATTGCATTTATTTTATGAATAAGGTGTAAAAAGAAAATACAATTTAGAGAAAAATATAAGTATTTTCAAATGACCAAAGATATGTAAAGTCTCATATCCTTATATATTAGTGTTAAGAATACTGAAAGGGCTTTGTTGTGAGCTGCTTAACTTGCATATATCACAGCTGGCAGTGAATGTTTGTACTTTCAATGAACCTCCTATGTCAAACTACATTTAATGCCTCTACAAATTAGGTAATTACAGCAAGGAACTTTGTATGTTTTTATCAGTCAGCTTGTAGACATAGGGATCTCTGACACACACACGCACCCTCACACGCACACGCACACACACAGACACACACACACAGAGTGAAAAACCAATAGGACTTTTATCAGCTCCAGGTTTTAACTTCCTGCCTCCTCTGTCCTTATCGGGCACCAAAAGATGAACGTTTTATACTTTATCATTTCATCATCGTGGAAAAATACAGCTCGACGTAAAAACTACACTTGCCATGTCCATCATCCCCACTGGTGACCACAGCCATGTGCTCGCCTGATGTAAAAGATATGAGTCACTTGTCAGCATGTTTATTCTACATTAAGAACAGGCCTTGACGGGAAAATATCACCGCTGTTACGCATGAACATGTTTTCTCTAATTACCAATAGCATGGAATGGATAAGTCAGTCCTCCAGCCTTGCAACCGGTGACTTTAAAAGATGTTTATTTTGCCGTCTCGACGCAGGCGATTTACCGCCAAGCAGCAGCTGCCTTGTAAAGGAGAAATTGCTTGTCATTCTGTGATTAGTAAAAGTTGACATTAAGCTTCTGGCTTTTGTTTCTTCACTTTGCTCTGGTTGTGAGCTGTTGTTTTGCATGCTTCTCTTGTTCCAACAGATTCATGTCTAAGCGGTACAGGAAAACGGACCTAATAGAGAATTATTGCCGCAACCCAGACAACTCCACCGTTGGTCCGTGGTGCTTCACCACTGACCCCAGGCCACACCTCCGACACCAGGAGTGTGGCATACCGCAGTGTTCACAAGGTAAATGCACATACGTCTCTGCACGAGGACATTCATGTTGAAGTAATAAGCATACCGCATTGGAAATTACTGCACAATTACGATTGTTATTGGAGCTTGACCATCTGAAATGAAGTGTACCACATTGGGCAATCAGATATTTGGAGAAGGATGTACTTACTCTGACTGTGGTCTACTTTACCTCTGTTCTTAAATACATGTCAGTCTACAGGGTTTATTTACCGAGGCAGGCTGCAGCTGTTTCCAGGTGTGGGGTTCACATGTTAATGTCCTCTCTTGTTTCTTCAGGCTCCGATTTTATGAGCGGTTTGAGCCCCAAAGGAACAAGTCATGAAATATTAGAGGAAATTAATGCCTCTGTTGTTTCATCTAGATAAATATCCAGCAATTAAGCCTGTCCTTGTGGCAAACATGTGGTTGTGATGAAAGCAAAACACTCTCAGCCTCAATGTTATATCACAAAATGTTACTGCCGGGTCTTCCTGAAGGAGTGGACGATAATGACAGCTGTTATCTAATCCTAAGGGATGCACGCTGTCAGAGGGCTTGTTCCCTGTGCATCACACTGGATCACTTTAATTAGGGGCCCAGTAGTAGAATGATTAAAAAGAGATCAGACAACCTCATGTTCTTCAACAGACAGATGTTAAGAGCATCAGTCTGGGGGGTGCTGTGGTGGCGCAGGGACAAAGCACAACCCACGCATAGAGGCCTTGGTCCTCATGCCTGTGGTCGCAGGTTTGATTCCCGACCTGGTGACATTTGCCACATGTCTCCCTCTTTCCTGTCAAACTACCTTCAAATAAAGGCCAGTAGAGCCAACAAAACCTTAAAAAAAGAACATCGGTCTGAAGAACGAAACATGTAATTAAATTCAATTTTGATAGATTTTGGTCTGTGTTGCTGTAAAGAGCGGAAGGGTTCCTCCAAAATGTAACCGCTGCTAATAGAGAGCACACATGCAGATACAAACATGTCATGCACAAGCAGAAAAATACCAGCAGCCAGAAGTAATAAATGTGCTGTGTCATGTCAGGAGTGGGCTCATAAACATCTGTTTTTAATAGGCATCCTTTTGGTTGTTTACACTGTGCAGTGTATCCCACTCACCATTTAACAAATGGTGGCCTCTCTTCATTAAACTTTGATGTTTTCATTAATCTGACACAGTTTGTGCCAAGGTGCATTTAATGTCTATTAACATAACTATAACAGCATAATTGAGACCTGTTAAACAGATGGCTCTGGTTTTTTGTAGAGTTTTTTTTTTGTGCGTGCATGCGTGCGTGTGTGTGTGTGTGTGTGGAATGCGTTTGACTTGTAAACATCTTGCATGACACCAAACAATGCTTACAGTGTGCCTGTTTGGCCTTCATTAAGGATTTCTGAGGAGGAAAACAAGCTTTAAGAGGTATCAGCTCTAAAAGTGTCGTCGCAGTTTACATTGTTGCTGTTTTCTCAGCTGAACATCTGTGTCGAGTGAATATGTTCCACAAAAGGTGTCTTGTCACTAATCATCTACATAAATATATCTGCCAAGTATTGCAGCATCGCTCCAAACAGAGGTTCTTCCTTTTCATTATGACTCATGCAGATTTCCTCTCATTGTCTAGATTCGTCCTTACTTTCACTGAACCTCATTTCCACTGTTTCATGCTTGTTCTTTTGGTCTTGGATGAGCAAAGATATGAGTCATAGGTGAGCGAACCAACGAGGGCAATATTTAGTTGAGTAAATACTGGAAAAATTAAAAACAGTTTGGGGTTTTTCCCCACCGACTTGGTTCCAGGGCTCAACCCGTGGGGCTGTTTGAGCCAGTTCTTCACGGCTTCTGTGTAAGAACCAGTCTGGTTTGCTAAAACCATAGAGCGAACTCGACGCCATGTGATCACATCACCGTTTCATCCAGTGGATAGTTTAACCACACAAATAACATTGCTTAATGGCATCCCATCGTTTTGTTAAAAACTGTTTAAAGAACATGCCGTGCTTGTGAACTTAACGTCACATACCAACCGCATGACTTACATGGGGGACATTTTGCACGCACTTTGACAACTTGCTATTTCAAGCATTATTTTAACATTCTGCTTGTAAACGGTTGCAAGGACATGGTTATGTGACTACAGTTAATAATATTCTACCAGTAGAAACACAGTAAAACCTCTCTGTTGTTTTAACCTGTCATATTTCCTAAGAATGAACTGGCTAAACAGGGATGAAAACCAAATTCAATGGCAATAGTGTAATGTGTGATAATTACGCACAACTGAATCAACATGTTCCCTTGTGCATACATTCAAACATTTCAAACATTCATACTTTTCTTTCTGTAACTCATAAATATACCAAGATACAATGACAGACATTCTTATGGTAATTAGTTGCAAGATGATTTGATCACAGGTGAGAAATTCATGTAAGAAGATAAAAAAAAAATGGTGCAAAACTGGGGTATGAAAGTGGTCACTTTTCTGCCAAAGAGGCAAAATGACCTGAGGCCATTTATTGTTGTCAGTTTCAGATCATATTCAGGATTTATTTTCTTTCTAAAGCAGGTGTTAGCTTGACTTCCCCAGTTTCTTAGTCGTCACTAAAGTTAAAATATTTCAGCTGCTTAGTGTTGGAAAGATCCTGACTAGAAATATCCCATAATCAGCCTCATTCAAACTGACTATCCAAAATCTCCTTTGGAAGCAATGATTCTTTAAAACAAACAAACAAGCAAAAAAGCCTTGTTACCTCGAAGTTAGACCTTATGCTATATTTGTCTTCCTTTACTGTACAGTTGAGTGCATTACCTGTAATGGGGAAGATTACAGAGGACCAATGGACTACACAGAAAGTGGGAAAGAATGTCAACGATGGGACCTGAATGAACCTCACAAGCATTCATACCACCCCTCAAGGTAAAACTTTCACACTTAAAATCGCATGAAGTACACCTCACAAACCATATGCTCTGTCATTAGTGCACTGATGTGCATGCGATATTTTTTCATCACACAGTATTTTGCTGCAGCTGATTCATGAGACACACTCTGGAGATCAGTGATTTTGAGTCAGCCAATGAAAACATTTCCCCTAAGAGAAGTGATGGGAATCTAGTATAGATCTGTGTTTTTTAACTGTGGTATGCAGGGAAATCCCCATTAGGAAAGCTATATATTTCAATTTGTGCAAGTATTCCTTACATCTTTTCAGCTTGTGTCGACATATGTCCCTGTCAGCTTTTGCGAGTTTGTGTCATGGCTCTTCCAGCTAGTTGGGTGGCAGGTGGTCTGGATTAGCTGAGACTCGTTAACACGTCCTTAATCATCAGACTATTTGTACAAACTGGGCCCCAGGCTGCTCATGTCGTTAATGAAACGAGAGGAACCGCAGCCTGGTGCTGCATGCCTGAAGGCGACGGGCCTGAAGGGATGTGGAACTTTGGGATGACTGACTGCTAAACATCTGTAGTGTTGCAACTTATTATCCTCCTCATTTCCCTGAGCTCTAAACACATAAACAGATGGTGTCTGCTCGCAACTAGTCGCCTATTTGTCAGCTTCATGTAGTACTATATACTCGTTCAAATTGTTCCACTGTGCACGCAGGAGAAATGTGGAACTTTTATTGCAAGCTTTGGGCTTTGTGTACACTCTAAGGTGTCTCGTTTTTGTGCTAGATACCCTGACAAAGGCCTACATGACAACTACTGTAGGAACCCTGACGGACGTCACAGACCATGGTGCTTTACCACAGACCCAAACACACACTGGGAGTACTGCAACATCAAAGTTTGTGGTAAGCATGAGTGCGTGTTTGTTTGTGTGTGGTTAAATAGACCCCAGTTATGCATGTCAAGTGAAAATCTGTCTGTGATGTAAACTAGGTGTGTTTGTGTTGAATACTGTTGCTGTCAGTCATGCCTGACTGAATTTTCCACAATGTTCAACTTCCTGTAGCATTTGTTTTACCCCATATTGACATGAATCTTCCTTGATGTTAGGGAACACATGTACACACACAACTATCAGCTGGCCCCCTTTCTTTAGTATCCAAAATGTTTATTTTTCACAGCGCCATCGGCCCGCTGTTTATTTTTCTATGCCAGCTCTTGGTAGTCAGGCTGCACAGAGCTCCATATTAGCAGTCAGCAACACATGTAGACAAAACACAGGAATATACCTGTGTTTTTATTATATAAAAGGTCCGACTAATGTCTTAACAATTAATGCTGTTAAACATTAGTTGTTCGACTAACCGGATGCATCTCTTCAGCAGAGAAGCTGATAAGAGTTTATTCTAATTCGAGTTAAAAACTAATTGCTTAGTTTAAAATGTGTTTGTGCTTAACTTAGAACAACTAAGTCAAAGTCCAGATCTACTGCAAATCCTACACTCAGAGATACTCTCCAATCTGATTGATCTTAAGCTATTTCGCAAAGAAGAATGGGCAGAAATGTAAGTTTACAGATGTGCAAAGCTGATAGAAACATAAACCAAAAAGCCTTGCAGCTGTAAAAGCAATGAACGATGGTTCTACAAAGTGTATAGGACAGAACCAAAGACATTACATGTTTTCAAACTTCTGTATATTCAGGTGCATGCATACTTTTTAAAAGCTTTGTACTCTCTTTGAGACTGGCCGGCTGGCCTGCAAGAGGCATCCGCAATCCTGGCACCATGGTTGCTTGATGGCAATGATCCATATGGACCCAATAATTCAGTGTTTCCCTTATTTTCTCCCCTCTAAAAACTGTCTTCTACCCCTCGCTCTCTATCTCTCCGGCTTGCTCTTTGATATGGGAGTTTTTTGGTAACCACCCAAGTTTACGACCCAGTTAGTCTTAATCAAAACAAGGCTGTGAGGACAAAGCGAGAGACACAGAAACGGAGAAGTGGTCCACTCACACGGCCCCTTCTTTTGTTTACTGTTAAACTGGCACATATCTATTTTTAGACACAATAAAAAAAATTAAAAAAATTAAGATTCAGTGTTTATAACATGTTTTTTCTGCATGTACTCATGCACAGGCTAATGAACTTCTGACTTGCCTCTGACCTTTCTGTGAACAGATACAAAAACAAGGGATTCCTGCTTTGTTTTTCCAGATCTCCTCTAAAAAGAGGTCCATAGAGGGGGCTGTTCTGCTGAAACCAAGATACTGCTAAATATCCAATGAAACGCTATCACTAACCAAATATTTCTCCTGTTCTAAATCTAGGAACACTGATTGATCTCAGCTTAAAAACATAATTTTTATCTACACAACGCAATTGTTTGCAACCTTCATGTTAACAAAAGATCTGCAGTGATGACAATTACTGACTCAGAGGACCTGGCTGCAGCCAAAGCAAATTGTCTGCTACGTGTGAAATTATGTGCAAAGGTAGTCTTTACTTGACAGAAATAAATGGATGAATATACTTTGTGGGGATCAGTTCACTGAAGAGTAATCCTTGTTCAAGTGTAATATTTTTAAAAAGGATATTTTCGCTCTAGTGGCTTTTATTTCACAGCAAATTGACAGAAAACATGTGGCAAAGGACAACAGGTCTGGACTCTCACCCAGAATTGCCTTTCTTGTAAAAGTGTAACTGTTTTCTATAGCTGGCTATAGAGATAGCTGACCAGCAGTGTGCAGCAATAGATTGCTGCACAATAGATAGATTGGAGAGGTATCACAGCCTTACTTTAAGCTCCGTACAGCAGGTATGGAGATGCTGACTTTATGTCCTACATATTTGAAGCACTTTAAACCATAGGAATGATATGATGGGATTTTTTTTTTGTTTTTTGTTTTGGTTTTCAAAATGTAACTTTTTAAAACGTTAATGTACTTTGATACCGAGCGTAAACACACACATTCTATTTTTATTGTGAAACAGTGGTCAATGTTACCAACTGTGTTTTACTCTGCCCATGTTTGTGTATGCCTAAAAATAAGGAAAATCTATTTGTGATGGAGTAGAATTAAATCATTTTAAGATAATTAAGATTTCCAGTGCAGATGATGACATGATTTTTATTCTGTGCGTCGTCGTTGTTTATGCATTTTCTTCCCTTGGTAGTGAAATCTGTTGTCATCAGTCACTTTCTGGCTCCGGATAAATTTACACCGATCTTTCAGTTGTTTTGTAGACTCTTCTCAAAGCTAGAAGGAGACGCGCTACTACGAATCGTGCATTTGTCTCCTTATGGATTTCCTTTTAATTTTTTCCATGTGTTTCCAAGATCATTGAAAGAAACTGCTTTAGGACAGGCGAGCATGGCCAGCAAATGTAAATAAAGACTGATTTTCGGGATGTGATGTCAAAACCAAGCCAAACATTGTGCTGTCACAACCTGGTTTGTGGAGTACCAGTTGAAAGCTGTGGTTTGCATGTTAGCTGTCAACATCTTGATCCTTGGAAAATGGAGCAAGTGGGCGTCTTGTTATGAACCAAAGAAAGACGTAGTAAAGCACAACATTGGACCACTCTTACCCGCTTTTTTATTTTTTATTTTTGCATTCTGAATCAACTTCGGAATCACAAGTGTTGTCCTGCTTGTGAACATAAAATGCATTTTCAAGATGCAATTTTGGTTCATTTATTAGGTCCATCGATTATGCAGACATTTAAGGATCCAGAATCTTAGTTGTATACTTGAGCTAGAACCATTAATTTTTCAAAGTAGATAACTTTGCCTGTGTTAAATATCCACAGAAATACAGCAGCACAAAAATGCAAGCAACCAATATTAGAAAACAATAGAAAACATGAAAGACAATAAAATAGTACAACTGCTAGAACTTGTAATACAGATTTAGAAGCATAAAAAATGGCAAAGAACTGAGGAAGACTGAACATGTTTTTTTATGGTTTTTGTTGTTTTTTTTAGCACAGAAGCATCAGTTACAGAAACAGACTCACACATCAAATGGAATATAGTTTTAAGTGGAATAAGATGAGTTCCCACCAGCCAGTCCAAATAACCAGCATGTATTTACCAGCATGCATTCCAACAAATCAGCTAGATGTTCCTTAATGAACAGACTTAATATTTTAAACTCTTTTGCAGAAACCCCTCCTAAAAGTCCTGAGGCGGAGACAACTGAGTGTTATGAGGGCAGAGGAGAGGGTTACAGAGGCACAGCGGACACGACGCCCAGCGGACTCGCCTGCCAACGCTGGGATTCTCAGTATCCACATAACCACACATTCCTACCTGAAGCTTACCCTTGCAAGTGAGTGAAAAATTGCACGAGAAAGCCTTTCACCCACCAGTGTGCACTCACGTCTGAGAAGATAACACAATGCCTTTTTTTCTTTTTTTTCCTCACTATTTTCCAGGGACCTGAAAGAGAACTACTGTCGAAATCCAGACGGTCAAGAATTCCCCTGGTGTTTCACTACAGACCCAAGAGTACGCACAATGTTCTGCACCCACATCCCTCAGTGTGGCGTCCAGAACAGTCCTGTCAGCGGTGAGAAACTTGACAGCTTTATTTGATGCTGAAAGCAGCAAGGGAAAAGCATGTTTCTTCAGCCTAAAACAGAAGAATATTTGGTGATTTTTACATTTTGTACACTGCAGAATTCGTATGAGACCCTGTACCACACATATTGGTTTGTGACCAAGGTCCTCTGCATCCCTGTGGAAAATTGTAATCGCACAGGACTGTGGGAAGGACTGACCACCACGTCTCACATAAATAAAATCTGACAGCAGTTAGGGATGGTCTGGTCTCACTGGACAGGGAAAAGGATGAAGTTGGGGGATTAGTCTTGGTTCAGATTCTTTCTGCAATACCAAGAGATTCTGAAAGGGAAAGATGTAGATCTATGGCTGATTACACACATTTCAATTTCTCAAGGGATTTTCAGGAATATTTTTTAGTTTCTGTGGCTTTGCATAAAAACTGACTCTGAGGTTGGTTTGTGGTTTACCCTCGAGGTTTGAATACATTCCCATATAGAAATGAAATGTAGGATGACAGGCAGCTTAATAACTTATTTATGTTTGTTTCTCCAAGGAGTCTTAGTGGATGACTTACTTTGTGTTCCCATCTCTGTGTGTTCTAGATCCAGCCATGATAGCTAAAGCAAAGGAGTTTTTATAGTTTAACGTGAAAGTTATATATTTGTGGTATGTTAGGGTTCAGTTTGTTAGAAACTATTTTCCATATTTTTCCAGTGGTTTGTATATTCTAGTGATTAAGTGTAAAGTTTCACACCAAATGTGTATTACACGGCAGATACATTGCATTACATCAGTAGCAATTCTAAAACAAAGTGCCTTGAAAACGTAGTCATATCCTCTGAAGTTTTCCACAGTTTGTCGCAGTAAAAAGGAGACAGCACAAAGTGGCACATAAGTTGTAAGGAAACAGTTACAAAGTTTTCAAATTTCCTACGTATTCCTATTTACTTATATGGCATGCAACACACCCAACCCACCAAAATCCTACCTGTTAAGTTTCAGATTAGAGAACAGGGGAGATTTTCCGCTGTCCTGTGCTTTCGTACGAATGGGCATGTGAGGGCATTGGCGACATAGTTACTCTAATATGAGAAATGTTCGGGAAAACACTTATATGGGGGCACGGCGGGAAAGAGGGGCAAAATATAGTACTTTCCCGGGAGACTTGACAGATATGACCAAAATCAATATTTTTTTGTCCTGCCACAGATTTTGGGTTCATTTCCTGTTGGAATGTGAACCTCTGTCCCGTTCTAAAGCCTCCTGCCTCCTCCAACAGATCTTCTCATTCTGTGTATTTAGCTCCATCCAACTTCGTATGAAGTCTATCTTAAAGAAACACATCTCTACAGGAAGCTGCTTCTTTCACTATGTGCCCCAGTGGGGCGGTAGTTGTTTTCAGGATTTCCTCTACAGAGTTTTATATGTAGTCCAGCAAGTTTAATTTTTATATTCGCTCTGCCCACTTTCATCTGAACTTCTTATGGTATCGAATTAAAATAAGTTATTTGCACGTCTCACCTTTAAAACCATGTATTTCTACCTCCACTTCACATTCATTTAGTGGTTGGAACTTCAAAAAAGGTTAAAAATGATTCAAGAAGTATGAAGGAAGGCACACCATTAACTGTTTGTTTTTCTTTGTTACTGTTTACAATTTTATCAGTCATTTTTTGCTGCAAATGCGAGACATTAGTTGCAACCCAGAATAGGCAGAAAATAATTAGAGATTTCAGTAAACAAAGGATGTTTGTTAAGCATGCTTTCTATGTTTTACATATAAAATAAATATCTGAATTCCCTTTCTCATTTTTTCCCCACTTTTGCGGTCAAACTCAGACTGCTTCTTGGGCTTTGGAGAGAATTACCAAGGAGAGCAGTCAAGGACTAGATCAAACCTACCCTGCGCTCCCTGGAGAGACCACAGCAACAGGTCAGTCCACCGAATCGCTGCTCCTTCCCTGCCTAATAACTTTTCCAAACTTTATGATGTAAAACACAGACCTGCTCTGCCAATAAATCACATGCATGCACCTTTGCATAAAAACAAAGATGTAGCAAAACTTTTTAAGGACATTAACTGTCAGAAAGCTTTGTAACATTTGTAGGATTTTTAACGGCTCAGTGATATCAAAGCTTTGAAAATGACATGCCTTTTTGTTGAAAACATTTTCCGATATTTCCAAGAACCAGCTGTGCAGACCTTAAGCATGTTGGTCTGAGAGAGGAAACTTACGTTGACCTTTACATAAGTCATTCTGTTGTTAGCCCACCATGGTGAGCTTCTTGATTCCAGGAGCAGAACATGGCTACCGTGACTAGCTTCTTCAGCATCCATGAACAACCACTTTTGTTTCCCCCCCACCAAAGATGACCTAACTCAAGAAGAGTGACTCCTAGGGATAACTTGGTGGAGGGATATACACTTCAGTCCTCGCATTTGACCCCAAAGCCCCCTTTGTAGCAACTTCAAAGCTACTCAGATCCACTGCCTGGAATCCTGCCTGTGGGTCAAAAGTCATGGTCAGGAACTCACAGTGAGAGAAATATAACTCATATAAACATAGAATTTGAAACTCATGCTTGCTTTTTTTTTTTTTTTTTCTAAACCATTATGTTGTGCAGTGTTGTTTTAATGCTGTTGTTAAATTTGGAATAAGAAAGAATTTTGGTTTTGGTTTTAAAATTCTTACAAGAGGACACTCATGAGTTTAATATGTCTTCATAAAATGTAAATGTTGGAGGATTTAGTGAGTATTTATTTATTGAGTATCTTCTTATCTCGTATATACAGAGAAGCCTAACAGAGAAGTTCAACATGAATGCAGCAGCAACCATTTGCCAACCACTTTTTGGCGCCGCAAATGGGGGACCTGTTTTCACAATAAAACAACATTAACGGGCTTTTAACCTGACCTCCATACCCCCATACACAAGCGTACAACATGCTAAACAATGAAAACAAATGAACATGCCTTGTGCTTGGTGTCATTCAGTTCAAACTTTACAAACAAATAACACTAAACAACTAGTTAAATGCATTGGGCCATATTATTGGTAACTCATTTTGTGAATTACCAAAACATTTCAAACAGTTAAACAAAAGAAAAAATGCAAAAAGACCCCAAGAATACATCTGAGGTTGTGGTACTTTAATGTATGACATTATGCTCGCCCAAGATAAAAGTAGTGATAGCAATGTCTGCAGTATAAACTTGAGGTGATTTATCTGTTGATGAGAAAGTACTCAAGAAAGAAGTAGTAATGAAAAGACAGAAGCCCCTAAAGGGCTTCTGGGCCCATGGGCAGAAAATACCATTCACTACTTTTTTGGGGGTGAAAAAAGTAGGGACTTTTCACCAAATCACTACTGATAACCAAACCTGTAAGTAGAAATCTTTCAATTCTGGTTGTATCCAGATAGACCTTGTTCTGGTTCTGACTGAGCAGTATTGTTAGACTGACATAAACAGGCATATGCCATTTTTTTTTCCAGACAAGCATCCTACTATGTTAGCCTGCTTTGTATTAGCAGATCCCACTTTTTTTTTTTTTCCATGTAGTTTGTCTGTATTTCACTCCAGGGGATTTATGTACTCAGTAATGTAGCAGTCAAAATGTTATACCGACAACACCATCAATCATGCCACTTAAACTTTATCAGCTAAAGTTAATTATCAAAGTTAAAAATGCAGGAGGGTCAACTGGAGAGAGCAGCTCTTGATTTAACATGGTATGGAGACAACAGGTCTCAGATAAAACAAAACAAAACGCTGTAATAACATTATCTTACCTTATATTCTCAGTTATGGTCATTTTGGTGGGCTGACTGTTTACTCTCTGCTTGAGCTATCTGTCCTACACTGTTCACTTCCATGGCGCTTTTACCTGCATTTCTGGCATGCAGCTTTGTTATATAAAAGTGCTCACTGTATTTGGGAACAATTTTTCAATAGGAAGCCACAAATTACAACATATTCTTGTAAAAAAAAAAAAAGTTTTCTTTAGAAAAACTGTCCATGTCCAATTTAAACAATGTGTTTCTTTCTCTTTGTTCAGGGGGGAGAGGGGCATGCTGATGGCTGGCCTAGAGGGAAATTTCTGCAGAAATCCTGATAAGGACAAACATGGTCCCTGGTGTTTCACCAACAACTCTGCCATTAGCTGGGATTACTGCAACGTAAAACCTTGTAAGTCCATGAACATGTGCTCACGCAGTACCATCAAAGTTTAACAGTGTCTCTTACACTCACACATAATGAGAAAACTGAGGTTTGTCATTCTTCCAGATGAAGAATTGTAGTTAAAAAAAAAGCTTCTCTCTTAGAGGTTTGTCATCTCACATATATGGTTACAAAAATAACCTTAGTTTGGAGTGGACCCGCTTGTCGACACTCAGAGATTAGTGTTAGAGAATATTCAGAACTCATTACATTTGCTGGAATCAAACTAAAACCTCCAATTTTCTCCCTGTCACACTAAGCCTCAGAGAGAAACCTTAATATTACTGTCAGATTTGACAACATTAGATGAAACAAAGTAAAATAACCAAAGATATAAAATTCTACACAAATACTGATAATGGGTAGTAGAGACATGTATTAAAATATCTTTAGCTGCAGGAAAATGGGAGAATTAAAAAAAGAAACGGCAAGGAAAGAGGCTATTCAAGTAAATCAGATTTGTCTTATTCTTCATAAATTAGCTACTTACCAAAATTTACAACTGTAACTCTGGTTTCCCTCAAATACCTTAAACTGTTAAGGTGCTTAAGTTTTCTTTAGTGTGGCAAAGTCTCACAACATCCAATCAACTTTCTAAAGAAGGTTGTAATTTTATGAGCTTCACAAAGCTCACAAATACTGTCAGGTCAGACCTGACAGCACTTTTTCCTGTCCGTTATCACCTTGTACCTTGTTAATATTTGTAATAAATGTAAGACAACATGTTTCTCTCCTCTCCTGTCTACAGGTGATGCTTTGCAGAACAGCATTCCACCAGGTGAGTGTTTGTGTCTCCTTGAGCAGCCAAGCCAGTGATGGTTGTGTTTCTTCAGCATTTGTCCTTTTTAATACCCTGTCGTCATGGTACAAGATGCAAAACGTTATGTTGTTGTAGTGACAGCTACATGTGCGTTTGTGTCTGTGAGTTGTTTTTATTATACGCGACTTTTTTTTTCAGATTTATGGAAACTACAAAGTATGAATCCCCAGTTCCTGAGACAGATAGAACCAACATGATATTGGAAAATATATGTAGCAGCAAAAGCATTTAGTTATGTTATTATGAATGAAGAGCCTTTTATAGTCACTGTTTAAGGAACATACGTGACATTGCATTCATATTCATGTTTATAATTTAAGTTACATGTATTGTAAGTCTATATTCTCGAAAAAGGTTAAAAAAGAAACATGTTTTTTTTCAAATGTGTGCACGTTTATGCTCATGTGTTTCAGTCTTTGTAGCTGAGCCAACCCCTGTGAGGTGTTTTGTCCATAAAAGAACCAGGATTGTGGGAGGAGCTCCAGTTGGCATATCAGACGGCAGCTGGATGGTTAGCATACAGAAAGGGTAAACGCATTTCAGTTTTATATATTTTCCTCCCACAATCAGGAAAAAACTAAACTTCTTTTTTATTGACTGTTTTAGATGGGTTTTATTTTTTTTCTACTTTTCAATCCAGCTTTTGCACGCAAACAATTTAACTACAAAAATATGTTTAAAAACAGTAACTGTGTGGTGTGTGAACTATTTGCAGTTTGTTTTATCTCCCTTACCACCCTCCTCATACAGATAAAATCAGCACCTTGCTAAGCCTTTGTTGTCACTTGGCTGAAGTGATTGTTTCCATCTAAGCCCAAACTTATTTTTATTGAACCAAGAAGTTTGTTTCAGGTACAAAATTAACTAGGTGTCTGTCAAAAGATAATAAAATTATCTAAAAAAAAAAAAGGTAAAATTTTTAAAGAAAACAACAAAAAACATAATTTATCTATTTTATTAGTTGAATACTAGTGACACCACATATATGGAGGGGGTAGAGATTGTTCTTGAGTATTTTATTTTATAATGCAGTTAGTGCTAATCACATAAATCTAAAAGGCTCCAGATAACTTGGTTTCATCCATCATGTCACATTTGGCTTTTGTGTTATTCCCAGATCAGTGCATTGGTGTGGAGGTTCTCTTGTGCGAGAGGAGTGGGTACTTACTGACAGACAATGCTTCTCCTCCTGGTAAGTTATTTGCTCTGTTTTACTTTAAAGCTTGAAATATTTTTCAGCTCAACATTGTTATTTGTCTTGTGTTCCTTCAGTGTTCCAGACCTCAGCGAGTATCGGGTGTGGCTGGGAGTCTCTGATCTTCGAGAAGGATCTCCTGACAGACCTAAGAGACAGGAAGTCAGAATAGCTCAAGTGATATGTGGCCCCAATGGATCTAGCTTAGCCCTCCTGAGACTCTCAAAGTTGGTGCTTGGGGGAAAAAAAAACTATTCCCAGTTTTATTTAAGCATAAATCTCTGTTTGTTGCATCTGAATAATGCACATTAATTATGTCCAGGCCCGCCCGTCCTGCAGACAACGTCCACACAATTCAGCTGCCTGTGGCCGGATGCTCCATCCCAGAGGGAACCATGTGCAAAATGTATGGATGGGGAGAGACAAAAGGTATCCATATGTTAAACCCACCACAGCTGTTGCATGCATGCATACTCCTGTCTCCTGGGATTGTTGCATATGATGTTGCATTTGCAGTCCCCAGGACAACCAAAAAAAGAGAATAAATTGGATATAAAAAGACACAAGATACTGGGTTAATTTACATCATCCAGTCAAGGGTTCACTTTAAGTGGCCTTAAGTTCAAATGCAAAAAAAAGATCAAATATTTGAATTGTATCTTCATATTCATCAAATGTATTAATACTCCCATAATTTCCTGTTTATTAATGCATCGCCGAATCAACGTACATGTTCTTTTTCATCAGTTAATGGCAATGTGCTTATGCTTTAATGCTTTTTTGGGTGTAATCTTGTAATTTCTTCATTTTCTGTTGCATTCAAAAGTAAACATTTTTTACCCTACCAGTTTTTGAAATTAAAAAGGTAGATTCATTGGATTAAGGAACGTTACAATAACAGATTGGAGTATCATTTTGGTGAGCTGTTCAAATTGTTGAATTGAGATAGTTTGTATAACTTTTTGTTTGAGCTCATGTTGCATTTTTAATCCTCTTGAACCAACCTGACCAATCTCCTCTGATTGGTGTGGACAACTCCTCAGCAAGTTGTCCACACCATGGCTAATGCTTGAATGCATTGAGTCGCTGCTGTGAAGTTTGCTCATTTGTGACTTAAGTTAATAAGCCATTGAATAGATATAATGTTTATAAAAAAATAATTGCAGTCCTGTTATGCTGTTTGAACTGTAAAAAACCCAGCAATAATTAGGATCCTCTCTTTTTTTTAGGCACTGGTCACGATGACGTCCTAAAGGCAGTGGACTTGCCCATTGTTGGAAATGATAGGTGCAGAGAAATGCATAGAGGGAACTTCCACATCACCAACACCAAGATCTGTGCAGGGGGGAAAAGGAACGAGGGAGTGTGTGAGGTACATGAACAGAAACAGTTTTTGGAAACATTTTTTATTGCCTTATTTATCGGCAAGTTATTTAACCATTTTATTTTGAGGTCAGAAAGTGTCATGGCAACCGTGTTGGTAAATGAGAACAGGCATTGAGATCTGGATAAAAAAATAAATAGATAAATAAATAATTGCTCCTAATGTGAATCTACAAGAACTTTAGTGCCTTGATCCAACACAATGCTTTCTAAGCCAAGTTTGATCTAAATCTCAAACAAATGTTTCTTGAATCCACTGGCTTAGATTTCAGTCTGCTGTAAACAGAGCAGCTGGAGACTGTTGCTCCAAATTTCATCAGCTTTCCAAAGCTGTCTGAGGTTTCTGACTGTGTAACAGATCCGAACATGATGGTGCCGCCCGTCACTGAGAATGTTAAACACTTTTTTTTTTCCATTTACCTTTGTTGGAAAGCTTAACAGTGATGACAGCTCAATTGCGGATGACGAATAATAGTCAATGTATTTTATTTTTTCTCTTTTTCAGAGAGATTATGGGGGCCCTCTTGTGTGTCAAGATGGTGATCTCAAAGTTATTGTTGGCATCAGTGTCCATGGCAGAGGCTGCGCTCGAGCCAACCAGCCTGGCATTTTCATTAATGTCCCCTTCTACACACAGTGGATTTACAAGGTCTTTCGATATAACCCAAACTCTGACACTGCTTAGAAACAAATCACTACTAGGGGACTAAATTAAAACTAGACCCTCTCTTCTTTAACTCCAGTGGACATCTTTAACTCAGGACATCTGGTTTCTGTGACTCAGATACCTGTGGGGTATGCAGCTGAAGATGAAAGTCTGAGGAAGCATTTGCAGTGATGATGGCTTTAAAATCACTAGCAAATACCATACTGACTTCAGTACAAGGAGTCAGTAACTAGTGGTTTATTGCAAAGATGGAAACGTATTACTTCTCATATCGTAGACA
This sequence comes from Poecilia formosa, assembly GCF_000485575.1. NCBI lineage: Eukaryota > Metazoa > Chordata > Actinopteri > Cyprinodontiformes > Poeciliidae > Poecilia > Poecilia formosa. Next base: position 3,338,657 of record NW_006799952.1, on the reverse strand, counting down.
TGTAACATCATGTAATTTTTGAACCATCTAGAGGGAGAACAGTTTTGATAAAAGGGAGTTATTACATAAGAAAAGGAGTCAGTCAGAACCAGAGTCAAAAAATACAAACAGGATTACGAAAAAGAATTTGCCCCTTTTACCTTACCTGTTTCGGTTCCTGGAACAATTATTAATATTAGATAAGATGACCAAAGTTAATTCTACAAAGCAGTCTTTAAATTATTAATTCATTAAAGGTCAAAATGCATCCAGACCAACCTGGCCCTGTGTGAAAAAGTTAACACCTGGATAAGACATGAATTAACTTTGATTTATCACAATATTTTGGAAAGTTAATTTCAGTATCTCTAGCCATGCCCACATGTGATTATTGTCACATGTCTGTAAAAAGAAAAAAAAAAATCATTTAAACAGAACCTGGTTTTCAACACAGAGCACAGTAATATATCATACATTGTAACACATGATGCCCAGTCCTACAGCAATAAACAGATGAGGAACTAAAACTTTGATAAGCCACAGTGAAGATAATTACCTACAATTACCAAGACATTGCACAAAGCTGAACCTGACAAGCAGTGGCCAGCCTACCAAAATTACTACAAGTGTATATTCAGGAAGTTACCAAAGAACTTAGAGCAATATATACAGAAGGCTTTAGTTGCTTCAGTGATGAAGCATGATTCAACAATAAGAAAGAAAAAATGGCGTCCATGGTAAAGTTCCAATGTGAAAACCATTTATAATCTAAATGAACATCTCATCTTTGCTAAAGAGGTGTTTGGCATATTTTGTAGACTTCCGAGATAAAAATGTAACCCCTCAAAAGTTGTGCAATTTGCTAAATCTGGTTCAAAGCTGATTTAGAATCACAGATAAGGAAAATCATACTCAAAGTGCAGAAGCTATTTGAATCCAAAGGGATGTAAAAGACTTGACTGCGTTCATGTTTTCCTCTGAACTGGGAAATTCTGACTTCCCAGTCAGAAAAATCAATTGGAACTCCCTCCGATGTCAGATTTCCCGCTGGGAAACTGGGAGCAACTCTTTATCGGAAGGGATTGCATAAGACCGACACAACACCTGTCATGAACATGAAGGTTTCTTCGTAAATGTCAATGACTGTTGTCATGAAGTGTCATTCGTTAAATGACACTTTTATTCCAAAGTTGACACCTTTAATGTCTTTTTGATGCAAGTTTTAATGCAACTTTGCTTTAAAAATGTCATTATTTACCTTCATGACAACAAGCATTAATGAAGACTCCGTCATGTTCACAACAGTTATGTCAAGTTTATGACAATGTCATGTCGATCACACTTCAAACAAAGTGTTACTGATGTTTATTTTAAAAGACAAACATGCGAGAGCGTGTCTATATTCATTGTAGCACCTGCAACTATAAACTAAACAAATTAAAAGTGATGTTTGCTTACGGAAAATAAAGTTTAAAGCTGATGTTTGTTAGAGGTACTGTTAATGTTTGTGGGTGTCGCCATGTTGAAATTCCAACTGACCTTGGGTGACCTTGGGTCTGACGTGAAACTGAGCTTCGAGTTTCCGATTTCCGATAGAACTGGAAAGCAGCGTTAGTGCCACTAACTTTCAACCCATGACAGCAGTGGCTGCCACCAAACGAAGCCTAACCAATTAGGTTTGTAGGGCAATTATTCTTTCACATAGTGCCATGTTAGTTTGTATAATATATTTATCATTCTTATTGTATCATTCTTTGAAACTTCTTTTTCTCAGGTTTCCATTCTGTATGAGATCTGTCAACCTTTGCAGACTTCCCATGTGTCCACTGTAGATGTGTGTATGTGAATTCTCAAATCCTGGTATTACTTGAATGAACTGAATACCAAATGCAGAGGTTCAAATGTTGGGCCAATTAGAAAACCAACCTGTGGTAGAACATGTTAAGGGCACTCCATCCATTTCTGAGGGGCTTAAGTAAAACAAGTCCTTTATGTAAATATATATTAAATGAGTGTATTTGTGACACTCTTAATGTAATTTAGGTCTTATAGATCTACAAAATGAGAACATGAATGTTGTATCAAGCAGATAGAAGAAAAAATTAAAGTGATTTTTTTTTTACAGTGGAAAATTTCTGTCATCTTTCTGTCTCATAATTGTTAGATTAAAAACAAAATCCTACATTGTAATGCTATCACAGCACCATGGACTGTACATATGTGATCCCTTCTGTGTAAAAAAAAAAAAATGAAAGAAGTGCCTAACTTTTAAGTTATCATTCATGTATATTCATAGGCTCATTCTGTACAATTTCCAATAGTTCACGTTTTGAACCATTGTGGTTATTCCTGTTTTGTTTTTGTCCTGTTTTGTTCATTTCTGCAGTAGTGATTGAGAAAAAAAACCCATCTACACAAGGAGATAATGTAGTCATATTTAATGAATTAGAATGCAGTTGACAAGTTTCAGTAACTCAGTTCATTAACACTTGTGCGTGCAAGGACTGAGGCAAATGATGCAAGTGATATGGGTGTGGGGTCGGTTGGACCCCATTTGTAAACACAAGGGTTAAGTGAAACAGATGTTTTCAAGTCTCCGTCTCTTTTAATGATCCAGATTTTCTGCTTATTGTTAATGAAAATTAGAAATTTCAGAAAAAACAACAAAAAAACATTTTTAATACAGAAATGTGGCCTCAATGAAAAGTATGTTTTATACCTGCTAAATCTTATTTTCAGAAACCAGGACTGATTTATCAGTGCAGGCAAAACTCGACACATCCTTAGTCCCTCCACTCCGAATGTTAATTTCACAAAGTCAGTCGAATTTTATGTACCAGGAGTTTGCCTGTTTTATCAGAATGACACTTAAATTTACAAAACTTGATATTCATCATATCCATATTATGTATGTACAATTGCGATAAAATGGTTTTTCTCACGTGTTTTGGCACTGAAAGCTGCTACAGTCTACATGTTGTACAGTATTGCCTTATGTTTTCTGTATAATGTACATTTTCTGTAAGGTTCCACTTACCCACTATGCTTAAGAATAAACAGTTTACCTAGTGATGGCTTTTCCCATTCATTTTGTTACCCCAGGAGACTAATTTATGTCATTCTCTAAATGTCATGTTCCTTACCGGACCTTCTTCATTTAGCAATTATGTATTGTCTTAACCATTTTCCTTTTTCACTGTATAATTAATAAGACGTTGCACTCCTTCCCCAGAAGATGGCACCACAGCAGCACACAGTCTTCTATGGCGTGTAGGAACTCTCTGCTAAACTCATCTCCCTTCCATAGATACACAGAGCAAACAGGCGAGCACATTCATATTCCTACTTATATATGCCAGACACTCATCCACTGACATGCACTGACGCACATAGCGACACACACCAATAGCCGTAGCCTTTTAGCGATCGCTGATCAAATAATAAAACAAAGCAGGAATGTTTTTTCTCACCTGCTCAGCTTAACAGACAAGAAGAGGCAGATTTAAGATACATCAGAGCGTATGCTCAGCTGTGTGTTTCCGAGCAGGTGAGACGCGGCACGAGTAAAGGTCAAAGAGCTGGAACTGTGAGCTCGAGATTACGTGCTGAATCTATTGAAGCTGCACGAAGGACCGTATGGAACAAGCAGGAGACTTCACTGCTAATGTTGACAATTTACACACAAGCAAAATAATGTACACGCACACGGACACAAAAAGCACTCTCAACAACAAATGCTGTTATTGAAGCTGCGAGGCATCAAAGAGAGGCGATGTCTTAGAAGTTTGCTTTCATCTGTGGGTCAACTGGATGGAAATGTAGACAAGAGTACAGGCAACTCGTGAATTCACAATAAATTTTAGTACTCAGTCAGATGTTGGTAAAAATATTGCAAATACTCCGTACAACAGTGTATTTGACAACTGCTATCATCCGTGTAATCTTAAAGTGGCTACGAAAACAGATCTTGCATTCAAATCTTGTGCTGTTTGGGATAACAAGTAAGTTTTTTGGTCAGTATCGCTTCCTAAAAACAAAGTAAAATATTCTGTTCAATCGGAAATCTGAAAAATAAAAAATATATATATATACTATAGTAATTATGGTGTCAGTGATGACAGTCCAACCCATTTATTTCCTGCAATCAAGTTAAGAGAATTGGGTTGTATTCATGCCTGACACATTTGGGCCTCTTTAAATGGACCAGAGTTTCCCAGGTCTGTGTTTGGCCCTACGCCCTTTATTTCTGTCCAATTGGAGCGATGGTTGTCACCCATGTGGCTTTGTTTACAAATTATAGTGTGCTTGCTAAAAGCACAACGTGAAACCAAACTTTCACATTGTATTTTCAGGTAGAAAATAAAATGTTTAGTCTGCACCCAACAGGCTGACCAAAAGAAATTCCTCATGATACACACACACTTTTAGCATTCATAGCCTGGTCTGAAGGTAGAAAATGTGTCCCAAACCTGAGCTGGTTTCTCAAGAGACAAGTTTGAATCTGAAGGCTTTCCATCCATGTCTACTAATGAATAGCTACAAACAAAACACAGATCTTTCAGTCCATCCTTGTCTTTGTGTTAGATGATGTCAGTGAAGCTAAGTGGAACAGTTTTGAGAAAAAGATGGAAAATTATGGAGACTGATTAATCCTGGGAAAGGCTTTTATGTGCCACAGGACTCCTGTAAGAGGAGTCCTGTGTTTCAGACTCAGCTGAGAGTATCTTTCATAATCTAATTGCATTATCTTTGTAATGTCATTTAGACTCTTTTTAGACACGGTCTTGTCTCTCTGTGGTCTCATCAACTTTAAGCTCTGCTGGGCAGGTGGGTGTGTGCCTGTGTGTGAATATTCCTGAGAGTTATGCATAAGGAACTGGGTCAGAGTGGAATGTGTAAGATAATACCAAAGGTTTTAAAAAGTATCCTTTTACCATCACCATCTCATACTGTCCCCAGACACAACTTTTCAATGGTTACTGTATTTGCTAGTCTTTTATGGCTCGATCGATTAAAGAACAAAAGAACAGCATCACAAAGTGTGCATATATGCTGTTATATTTAAAATGAGACAAACGACATACTTGCAACATCATGTACAAAATTTTGACGAGAGCCAAAATAGGCAATTGTATTTCTTTTCCTCAAGTTTCTATGTGGTGAAATGATTTTTATTCATGTATTTTTTTTTTGTATTATTATTTCTTGTGTGAATCAGAAGATTGGGGAAGGTGCTAGCTTTTCTTTCAAAGTGATGCATTTTGTTTTTATAACAATGACCTTTCCAGCTGGTGCTGGACACAGGGGCTGGTAGCTGCAATGTGACTTTCCGCAGCTAAGCCCCTTTTCCACAGGCATGGCTTTAACAGGTTCTTCCCTAGTGAGTCCTGGTCAGATTTGTCTCCATTTGCAGATCCTACATCTTCTCCCATCTTTTGGTACCACCTCAGGGGTGGTACAAGTTGGACCTAACCGGATATTGCGCACAAGCGATTTGATTGGCAGTAGACCGCATTCGTTGATTGGCTTGTGGAAAACGTGACGTGACCGTTGTATGTGGCAAGAAGAGGAGCTGAAAATCGATGATTCCATGGTTAAAGCCAGAGGTCCAAACCTTTTTATCGATTGTGGCAGAAGAGCGGAAGCAGCATCTGTAAAAACCTGCATCTTTCTGAGTTCAAGGGACCTGCTACTGGATGTTTTCAACCAAACGCCACAGAGACAAGGAGTTGAGGATTGGTTATGACCTCATGTCTTTGCTAACCTTGTTTTGGCCTGTTTTTTTTTGTTGTTGTTTTTTTTTTGTATGAATTTATGAAAATCACAGTTAGTAATAACAGATATACACATATAACAGATATGTTTTCAAAAGACTAATGGACTTTCAAAGACCAAAATAAGGCTACAAACAACTGAATGATAAAGCTGTTAATATGTACATTTTCATGAGCTTTTATAGTCATGTTCACCGTTAATAAGGTAATGTCATGAAAGATTAGGTCAGATAAAACAGGAAGACAGAAGAAATGAAAACAACACGGGAGACTCGATTATATCTTTGAAGATGAAAGGTAAGCAGTAATGGATTTACAACAATAACATGATTGACAAACATTAAGCTTTCATTGCTTTCATCTGAAGAGTCAAAGGAAGTGTTTCAACAATGTGCGTCTTGCTTTTTATCAATTTAGCTAGGCTACACTTTGTTACTAAGGTTCTGCTTTTCACTCATATTGAAATCCTTTTTTGTTGACTAACGAATAACTGAATAATGATGCTTTACTTCATAATAGTAAAAGTAAGTTGTTTATATTTTTTTTATAATACATACAGCATGGAGATAGATTAAGCATTTGCAAAGTTTTACCTTGTACGATACTTTTCCAAGAGTGCATAGAATTTGGATTACTAACATGGAAAACTTTGTTTCACAAAAGCTGTGCATGTTTTAAATCATTTTGAGAGCTAAATCAATGTATGTGATATTGCATTTCCTATTGCCATGCCTTTACTGATATTACGCAGTTATTGGAAGAGTTCAATCTTTTGAAAAGGGTAAAATTATTTTTATTTAATCTGGTAGGTATAGTATTCCCATACTCTGTTTTATTTTTTTATACACATTTCAGCCTTAAAAATACACAGAGGAAAATAAGTATATTCTTAATGACTAAAATGTCATATTTTAAAATTATTAATTGAGTAAATTGTTAAGTAAATCATAAAAGGTCTTTAAATTGTTTCTAGAAGCAGATAAGCTACTTTAAAACACTTCCTAAGATTAGAAAAAGGCTCTATAGCCTTACCTCTTAAAAATAGAAAGTGAATATTATGACAATATTGTGAGATTTTGAAATGTAGCTTATTATGGAGGAATCTGGATGATGGGACATGGATTATGTTCTTGATGGGAAAAAAAACCAAACACTTTCAAATGTAATTGTAAAACAACCGAAATCCTGGATGTAAGATAATAAACAATATGCACTTATATGAAGACGAACACAACGCAGTTTATGCAGCAGCAACAAATGACACCTTGAGCGGATCCAAAAGCAAGATCCCCAGAGCGACTGTGTGGTACGTGTTAATATATTAGTCTATTGTGATGACATGTCTGTGCACAGAAGAGGAACAATCCCGATCAGAAGCACAGCAGAAATTGTGGCTTTAGCCTAAACGATGCCAGAATTTCAGAGTTTTGTCACAACCACTTTTTTGCCTCTGTGAGGAAATAAGTGTTAAATATGTTAAAAATTTTTCCATATGGTGACAGTTGTGAGTTTTTCTTTTTAAGTTGCTGTTATATAATTTCGCTTTTTGGACCTAGATTTAAACTGAAAACTTTAGTGTCATTACATCTGTTCTCAGCAGACATAGAGTAAGGCATCGATGTCCAAGTTTGACGTAATGTCATTACCTCTGCTACTGGTGTGCCGTGTTCTCACATCATTCACTTAAATCACTTTTTTTCCAGACATGTTTTTAATTTTCTGACATAACAGTTGTAGGATACAAACTTGAAAACAGCTAGAGAAGAAAAGCTGTAAAACAAATGATGTACATGCTTTAAATCCTCCACAGACAAATAGATGCTTCCCTGCTATGTAACAAGACTGTCAGCATCATCTTGTTCATTATGTTAAAAGATGTTTCAAAGTGTTGACTCTTGCAGTCATTAGTTTGTCTATCCGTCTTGCAGTCCTTCTTTGTGGCTTCTTCTTTCACCTTGCGACTATCTGCCAGGTTTTTCCATCAGGCTATAGAAGGCTTTATCTGCGTAAAGTACATCACAGTGAGGTAACATCTCCCAAGACAGTCAGGAAGCTGATAGGCATCACTCTACAAACAGGCTGTTTCTCCTAGGACTTTGCACAGAGATAATGTGCTACTTTTTTTTTTTCTCTTTCTGTCTGTCCTCTGTCTTTGACTCTGTCTTTGTTTCCCCTACCCCTCTATTTCTGCCGTCTGCCTTTCCCTTTATGTATGTATCTCTCTGCCTGCCTTCCTATTTCTATCTGTCCCTGTCAGGATGATCTCACGGGGATAGAGGTGCGTTACCTCTCCCAGTTGGAGATCCTGCAGATATTAGCCTTCTGTGTTCTCGCTAACCCTGGATGGAATTAGAAACACTATTCCCTGTGTGAGAAAGACATGAGAGCTGTACCCATGCGCAGAGAAATTGTGGTGGAAGTGTACTAAACGTGTTTGTGTTTGCGTTGGGTGCCAGTTGTCCTGCCGTGTAACTGAGTCCAGTGCGTCACCCGGCGTTCTCCAGCCCAGGTTCCCAGTGGTGCTCACCATATGGTAACCATGGCATGCAACCCACAGATAAAGCTATATGCCACCAACAATCCCTTCATGTCAGTCTTTGTCTTCATTTTTAGACAAAAGAGAAAAATAAGGAACACAGTAGTAAACAACCATCCACTGAGGAAGGCATGTATCGGTGATTAATATAATTTAGATGGAAGCAACTTGCAGACCCATACAGTAAATTTAGAAATTATTGAAAAGCCCACATATTTTTATTAACTTTATTTCAAAGTGACACATGGATGGATGTTTGAAAGCCTTTGTTTCTGTTCAATATGATGATTTTTCCAGTTACACCAGATGAAAACATGACATTTACAATTAGAATATGACATTGGATGCAGTATAACTGGGACAGTTGTCTCCAGATTATGTTGGTGGCCTAAACAAAGTTTCCTTAATAAATACATTTAACGCCACTTGCTGACAAATTGTGATTCCCTCTCACCACTTCTCTCACCAGTGAGGTTTTTATTGATAGGCTGATGTAACACTGCTGCGTGGGTGAGTGGATTTCTATTTGATATATAGTTTATTTATTTTTAGCATTTTTGGCACATATTAAACCCACTGTGGTCACCATGTTAAATAAAAGGTTCTACAAAGCATAAAATGTCTATATCTGGTATTTCCAGACACTTGCACACAGCATAAGGTTGGAGAAATAAAGTTTTGCAAGCTTGATGTCAGCTGTTTTACTGCAGTGCTGTTTTATTGGCTAAAATCTGTGTGCTGATGCTGAGCTTTAAAAAGCCCCACACTATAATTCCCCACGCTCTCTTTTTCTATTGTGTCTGTTCAAAACTACACAGAGGAGCTCATATAGAGTTGGTAGCTCGAATAAATTTATAGAAATGAATGACCTTCACAGTGATGTCTCAATAACTGTAAGGATTTAAAGTATGTGATGTCACTGCTTTGCAGAAAGAAGGCTCCAGTCTTAGCCTGGGATCTTTGGACATTGACTGGACAGAACACTTTTGGTGTGGCCTTTACTTACACCAAAACCAACTGGACCAGAGTTTGTCCAGAAGCAGATTAACACCACCTTGAGTGTATCCACACCTGGACGACAGGGGAAACTAACTCTGGTCTGTTTAAAGCCGACCAAAAGTTTCAGAATACATAAGTTATGTTCTGCTTACATGCTAAATAGTTGCCCAGAAACCATGTTTCTTATTTTCAGTAAGATTCTTTCTGAAAATGTAACTGTGCTGAAAGACTAAAGTCCCCCCCCCAAAAGGTTTCTGTCAATTAGGCATCATACACAAACAATTAATAGAAAAAAAAAATGCAACTTATGGAAGAGACTGCTCAAAACTAATATGCATGGTGTCTATCAACATAAGTGTGATATAAATGAGTTGAATGATTTTTGACAGCAATTCAATCATCAGTTATTCTTGTGTCAGAGCTAATGGCCAAAACCAACGCAGTAGGAGCACCATGTGAAGCTGAAAGACCAAATAAATTACTAAAGGAAGCATTATTTTGTTAGACGGGATTTAGCCCCAGGATTTGTGGGAGAGTTCTGTTTTCTTCTCTTCAGGGTCATCTCAGGTAGCAACTATTCTAGTTTTATTAAGGAGCTAAAATTGGCCCATGCGGTTATAGCAACCTCAATTTCAGTGCCAAGAGGCATTTGCCTGTGTGTGTCTATATGTGCAAGTGGATGGCTGGCATGTGTGGGTAAATGACATAATTGTGTCTTTGCTTGCTAATGTGAGAATGCCCTTGGAGATGTGTGTGTGTGTGTGCGTGCGCGCGTGTACGGCATGCGCGTGTACGGCGTGCGTGTGTGCACTGTAAAAGACAGTTGGAGCGAGGATGTATATTGGAGGGGAAAAAAAACAGGGTGAGAAGATCTTAAATGTGCAGAGCTCTGCAGAAAACAACTTTGGCATTTGTGTCAGATTGTTGCAAATAAGCACTTGATAAGTAGGTCTTTTTTGTCATTGCAAATTCTGCAAATATTCCTCTATGTTAAGCAGTATCTTTCAGTGATATTTTGTCTTTTGTGCAGTCAGAAAGTACAATCTGCTCCAAATTTAGTCTGTATTGTCACATTATGTATTATTAAACTATGTCTTTTATCATTTTGTCTTTTTGCCGATGTACTTAACTGACTTCACATTACCTGAGTTTTGTACAACATCTTTGTACTTTAAGTGTATGAATCAGGAGAAACGTCCTGTATTGCACTTCTTTTGAAGGACAGCTTTAAATACTAATTAAAAGGGAGAAAGGGCTAAAGTTTTCAGGTTAATGTTGAAGGAAAGTTCAAGAGTGGAGCTAAAACAATTTCTTGAGTCAAACAACAAGATCCTTGAGGTAAAATCTGTGACTTATCCAAAACACGCACACACACACCAACACACACACACTCACGCAATTTTTAACACCTAAAGATTCTAAATCTTAAGCAAAACATGATGTCTGTGAATTTTTTAAATTAGTTTTCTAATATTTGAATACCTCTGACAGCTTTGTGAACATTCTTTGTTATGTCTAGAAAAAGATTTGACATTTCTTAAGCACCACCAGAAGAAGTATTGTGCTTTGATTCGTGTAATATAAGGTCAAATGTAGTGTTAGTCTACAAAAAATTATCTTATACTGGCACTCGATAGGCCATTGTTTTCTGTGTTGATCAATTTATATGCCTTATAGGACACATGCTGTCTGTGTTAATCAATTTTATGTATTGGACGTTTGTGGGTTTTACTGTGGCGTAGGAAACTATTTAAAATCATACATACTGTGTGCCTTCATTTACATGTACATTAGCTCAGATGCGACAATAAACCTATAACATACATGTGTTCTACAATTTTGATGCCTTAGATAAAAAAAAGTAAAATACACATATTTATATATATATACAAAATGATCCTGCATGTGAGATAGAAACGATGCGGCTACTTCTGTATCTTTTAAATCTCAATTTGATTCTCCTGCTTACAGCTGCTGACTGACCCAGAGGCAATGCACTGACTTTGCATGTCATGAGGCAAAGGCATGACCTAACGGTACATGCACAGCCCAAACTGAGAAAAGTTAACCAAATGGCTTAGATTTTTTTTTTTTTTTTTTTTATGAACTGTTCCATTGTTAAGTACCACAATTGCATTGAATTGAAATTATAGTCCACACAGCTGTCAGCCCACACGCTCTTCACGTGAGCTGACATCTCTTCTTTTGCGTCCTCTGCATTAATCTCTCTCTCATTCAGCCTTCATTTTAATGTCATATAGAATCCATCTTTCTCTATTCTCACTGACCATGCTCTTTCTAAATGTGAAAGAAAAAAAAAATGTTTTATGTGTGCTCATGACTGGCTGTCCTTTAAAGCTGAAGTGCTTTAAAGCGTGGGGAGAACCAGGTCGATCACCACTACTACTCATTATCTTGTCCTGTAAACAGCAGACATCCAGCGACAGAAGATATTTATTGTAACTCTGATGGCAAAGTACATCAAGCCGTTTCACTGTGCTCTGCTGGTGCTTGTATGATTTATTAAGTGTTTCTTCAATAGTCACATCCTTCTGGGTATACATTAAATGCACTTATACAGCAAACAAATAGGCCTTCCATCTGTCTTTTGTATGTGCAAGCGTGGGCAATGTCTGTCTGCGGTATACGACTGAATGAATTGACTGAGGCTTAAGAAATCTGTATTCTTTCAAGAAAACAAGATCAAAAATAATTACTAAAGTCCTGAAATTAGAAAAAAAAGTGAAAGAAAATTCCATCCAACACAGAAATTATGGAAATAGGTTGTATTACTGAAATATTTTAGCTTTACTAACAATGGCTGACGATCGCTTAACCTCAAAGCAAATTGTAAATAAAAGGTCCCTTCACATATTTTTTGTTGGAATCTTATAAGATACTCAACATGGAGTTTTGTTAACCTTGCATCAGTTTAATAACTTCTGCGTTTGCCTTTGTTAGTGATGTTTTTCCTTGTTCGACATTTAACCACTTTGGTGAAAGGAAAATCGCTCGACTCACCAAAGTGAAACTCAACCCAAGATCTGCTTGTAACAGCTTTGTCTAAATTTCCTGTTTTCATATAAATCAGACACACACGAGCTGCTACGCTTTACTAAAACATTTTATGCTTCAGACTTTCCCCCCCCCCCTTTTCGGTGTTAAGTGAATCCTGA
>NW_006799952.1:3323736-3325278 GCF_000485575.1 Poecilia formosa | reverse complement strand
AATGGTTTATCTCAGTGATGTACTTTTTTATTAAGTAAAAAATAGTACGTAAAGTAAAAGAGGCATAAAACAATATTAGACGACACAAAACAATATATTACTCATGCTCTTTTGAATAGGTAAAAAAAAGATGAACCTTGAATTGAATTCTTAAACTTATGAATTTATTTCAGACATTCCACCAAGGGACAAAAAACAAAAAAAAAAACATCCATATTCCTCAGTCTAAATGCAACATCCTATTACATACGACACACACACACACACAATTACATATTGTTCTGTGACTAAATCTGAAAAGAAGTTGAACTTATTCAGTAATACCCCTTTTCCAGCCAGTAGATCATGACATAATTCTTCCCAATATGCAATCTATATAAAACTGCACTTTCTGGGTCTTAAGTGACTGTTACCTGAGGCAACATGCCCTCCAAAAAAACTCAGTTCCTTGATTTACAGAGGGACTATGTTTAGAACAAACCCCTGGGGCAGGTAGCTAACAATATCTAACAGCAAGGCATTGCACCAACTGTTGTAAAAATAACACATTACCCCTTTTCCAGCTATTCACAAGTTTTTCAAACAAATAGAAATATGACTGTGTAGTAAATTTAGGATACTTATAGTGAAATTATGTGTGGAAAAAACACACAAACAAAAAGGTCAGCTTTTGATATGGCAGGGCTGGGATGAAAAGAGAGTTGAATTAAGCAGTTGCCTGGTAACAGTGTCAATCTGTACACGTGGGGGTTTTTTTTAGGTTGTGACTAGGACAAACTGGGGTTATGTAGTGTTGTACACCCGGCTGGGTCGGTACTCAGACTTGGCCGGGGGCTAATGTCACCTGATAGTGTGGGGAGCTGGTTTCTTGTTTCGGGTTAGGTGGTCTTGACTGCAATACTACTACAGTTATGGTCAATGAATGATGACTGTGCTCAATATTGTTTACCCCGAGGCGTAGTAACTCAGCTCTTGCAAGCCTAATTTTCGTCGTGCTTAACAATGATGTACCAGCTCTGTTACTGAAATTTGAAAAAAGGTTTTGTAGAAATAAAATGTGTTTTATTGTCGTTTCTTTAAATGCTCAAGATTCAGATAAAAAAAAATCTGTACATGATCTTTTTATTTTTAGGTATCAGATAGTCTTTTCTCTCTTTGTCGAGAAAATATCCAGGAATGCAAAAGAAATGACAAATAACTCCAGTAATGAGCAGCATTAGCAAATTGATTTAAATGGCACTTTTACTGAAAACCACAATTCTCAATTGTTTTATACAAGTCATAAAACAGGCACTACCCTCAGTGTGTAGCTTTATTTTATTACCTTCATAAACCTAAAGGTCACCGTCACTCAAGCTGCTCGACTGAAAATAAAGAGAAAAAATTCAACTTTGTGGCAGTGTCATTTCAGAGCTTCCAACTGGTTTTCTTGTTCAGTCATGTACATCATTTAATTTTCCTATTTGTTCGTTCCATTCTATATGCTGGATTTAGATGTTAGCATTCTTGAAATAAGAAGACATTTCAAAATGGGGCTAGACA
>NW_006799952.1:3315573-3323151 GCF_000485575.1 Poecilia formosa | reverse complement strand
AACCAGCCAGGATAATCAGATTAGGATAATATGTGGCCAAAAAAAAAAAAAAACTATTTTCTTTCTGATTTTTCACTGTTTCACTGATTTTTTTTATTTTTTTTGCAACATTTCTGATGTTTGGAAACCCAATTTCAAGAAGAAAAATAATCTTAGTTTTCATCCAGACATACAAAGAAACAAGTTGCTGTGCTACAGAGCTGCATTTGTGTTCATATAAATCTTCCCTGACATCTACCAAGTCTTCTAAAGGAGTCATTCTCAAACAATGCAAACACTGACCACAATCACAAACACCCATTGTGTTTCCAGTCCGGGGTCTGTGTGTTTATGTTGTGACATTGACAGAGGTCATGCCGGAGAAGTAATCCCTATCAACTTGTGCATCTGCCTGATGGTGTCCAGTAGTCTCTGTTTCTGTGTCGCACAATTGAAGATAGTGTCTGTCAGATCCTAGAAGGACGATGCGGCTGAAACCGCATTTATAGATTAAGGAACAGAGGACACTCAAGATTTGTCAAGATTTAGAAATGTATATGAGCTAATATTTAACCTTGTGAAGTTGGGCATCAAATGACCATAGTCTGGAGCATGAAAACAAAACAAAAAAAAAAAAAAGTTACCCACATAGACGATGCATTACAACAATAAAACATTACAGACAAATCCAGCCTTTCCCCAACTGGCACACAGAAAATAAAACCCATCTCTCTTTTGTTGGGTGCACACGGCTCTGTTGTGTTCGCAAATCCTTATTAGCGGTAATGAAGAGTTATGAGTGTGTGAATAACAATAATGTCTTACCTAAAGAAACTGATGTGCTATTAGACCACTAAACGAAAATGCTTTATATTAACACAAATAGCTATCAGGCCCTAATCAATATTACAGCTGTTTGAAAAGGATGACAGATAGCCCTCTTGCTATTGACTCCTGTCCCTATATTGTATTATATTGATATAACCGACAAAGGTTAAAAACACATTAATATTGATAAGTGAAGAGAGCAGCTGAGAAAATAAAACAGTGAAGGAAAATAGCTGTGGTGAGAGATGTGGTGGACAAAAACGTAGAGGCGCTTTTTTGATAAATCCTGTAAGCCAGATAGATGCAAACAGAAGATAATTATTATGAATGCAGAACAAAAAGACATCAGTGACAGCGTGGTATTAATCTGCGAGGAAAATATGTCGTGCGCCGTTTGGAAATATAGACAGACTTTTAGCATTGTTATACATAACTACGCTCTGTGGGTAAAAATCTATTAGAATTCCATTAAATGACTTCCATCCAGTGTATTTTGCATGGCATGTAATAAAAATGGTAAAACATTACTTTAATGTATTATTGCACATATCTGCACTTATTCAGAGAGCAGAACATAATTTATTTGATCTTTGCAGTGAATGAGCATGAAAACGGGGGACTTGTTCTACTCTTTCATAAATAATTGTTGGCAGCTTCGTATATGCTATTGAATGTTTTTTCATTATTTTTCGTATCAGATTGCATTAATACACTCGCTCAGCTGTGGCATAAACAAAAGGATCAAACAAACAGCTTGATTAGAATCGCCATTGCTTAATGTTTCTTTCTGACCCATGAAGCTTGAAGTGTCATGGGTGAGACACACAAAGCTTTTCAAAAACCGTGAAACCTTGTTGACAGTTGAATAAAAGGACATTGGGTTTTACAGATTACCAGGCAAGAACTGGATTACTTCTGTTAATAAATGAATACAAATATATACTTTTAAAAGTGTATTTGAAAGTCATCACATCAAGGAATCATGCATGTTTTTTTGTTTTTTTTTGTCTCTTAGGCTTCAAAAGAGGAACTGCATCACAGTATGAGACTAGCAGCAAAAACAACCAAAGAAAGAAAGAAAAAAACAAATTGCTGAATGTTTTATTACAGCCAGCAGCACAACTTGGCAGAAAAGTCTGTTTGTGTGAGATCAGGTGAAGACTGCAGTCTGCAAGTGCAGCAGGGAAACCAACCAGACCTCAGTGACAGTCAGGTAAACATGCTTACATTTTTTTTTAAGCAGATCTGGATACAGCCGGTTGGTGCAATCCGTTTATCAAATAAAAAAAATAGAGATTGAGACATGGCAACAGCTCTGAGCTGACTTAAAAAAATGTTACTTGTAACTACACAACCTTATCAGCAGAACAGCATGGTGACAATCAGCTAGTGATAAATAAAAACACACAAATGAAAGGGGATATTGCATTTTTAAGACTAACAATACAATACAGTGGACCTCCACCTGTGCTGGTTCAGTATTCACAGCTTCATCTTCACCTGAGTGTCTAAGGACATTTATAAAAATGTTTAAAAAATCATAATTCCACATCTTGCACATACAAATAACGGGATTTTAATTAATTTACATGTACGAATGATATTTTCTGCATCGAATAAACCGATTATAAATTCTTAATATCTGATGCTTCCTAAACGTCACATTATTGTCTATATGCAACACAGACAATCATTACAACCTCAGTTAAATGTTCCCTACTTTCTAAAGGAGCATAAAAAGATAAAACACCTCAATGTGTTAAACTTATTTAAAACTGCATGATTTTTCATTTTATGGCGAATTAATGATGAAAACCCAATAGGTTTAATATTTGAGAATATATATATATATTTCCACCTGCAGGTATATTTATTCTTTCTGCCCCACTTGCCAAAGAGATGCCCAAGAGTTTGATGTGCTTAATTGGCTATTGTTTGCCTGAAAAATGCTGTAATCTGTGATTAAGTGTGTGATTATAGTCTTTCATTTATAAAACAAAAAAAAACAGTTTGTTGATGTGAACATTGTGCGGTAATATAGCTTGCAATAAACTGGAAATTGATTCAATTGTGAGATCTTCATGAAGCCTAGGTTTGACTCTGTACAGGTGCAGTATCAATTAAAAAAAAAAGTTAGAGGCTGATGAATGTTTATCAAGTTGACTGAAATGGCAATCCGTCAGTAACAAACTGGTCTGAGTTAACTTATAGTCAACTATCTATCCCTCTCTCTATCCTAGTGATCGTGACTGTACTAACAAAAGCGCTCATCTGGGAAAAATGGTTGCTTTCCATGTGCAGACACCCTGGTTGCCGGGGAAACCAGTCTAAAGTTGTGAGCAAGAGGCAACGTACGCCTCTGCAGTGCAGTAGAAAAACAGCAGCACGAGCCTGAACTCAGAGTGATGGTGCGCACCGTAACAGTCATCACGATACAATCACATAGTTCTACTCTGCCTCGGTTTACTTTTTTTTTGTCTTTTCTGACAATTGCACATGAAGAAATGAAGCACACACTCAGCTTTGCTTTTCATGTGGGAGGGTTTCACAGCTGCTATGGCTTTTTGCTGCCATCAACAAGTAAAGTCATATCAAAATTGGGGGGGGGAAGAGAGAGAGAAAGTTCTGGAGTAAACACTTGATTCTCAGTGTACAGTCAGTAGCTTAGAGATGGTGCTATTACACAAGAGCAAACCAAAAATTGGAAAACATACAGAACGCTGCATAAAAAATAAATATTGTCTGAAAAGTACTGAGGAGAAGTGATCTAAGAGACGAGCTAAGAGCACACTTGAGTCACACACACACTTTGCAATAGGGTACAATGATAACAGCTGCTCCTGACCCATTTTTCAATATCTAGTACACCTACGAGCCTTCCCCTCTGATTTCTTGCACCTGATGTCAAGTATTACTCCGTCAGTACATGAACCAGTTTGTCAAATTATCTTCACCTGATTTCTTTCAAGAAGAAAGTTAGTAAGTCAAGAAACACTCATTTATTTTTTTGGGTTGAAAAGCAGGGTAACGCTTTAATGTATCATGCATAAGACTAACATGGCACTGACACAAACATGACATAGCACCTGTCATGAACATGAAGGAGTCATATATATTCACAACTGCTGTCAAAGTGTCATTCTGCAAATAATGACATTTTTAATGCAAAGTTCCATTAAAAGTTGCATTAAGTGTCAATTTGGCATTATTACTCAGTAAATAATGACACTTGAGGAAAATTGCATTAAAGGTTCATTAAACATGTTGACTTTTCATTAAAAGTGTCATTTACACAATGACACTTCAGGATAACAGTTATAGTCCTAAAGTGCAGACAAAATGAATAAGTTGTCATCCTTCTGAAAACATGTCGATCAAACAAATTGATACAGATGGTAGTAATGTACTAATTAGTCAAGTTTATTTGTATAGCACATTTCATCAACAAGATTTCAAAGTGCTGTACATCATAAAAACACAAAGTCATAGAACACACAGTCAACAATTGAAACATAACATTTAGTCAAGTACCAGAACCAAATGCCGTTTCTCCACGTTTGGTTCTGGGGATGCAGAGCAGACCAGAAGACGAGAGAGGTCTGAAAGGTTGATACATTTCCCTGTAAACTGTGATGAGCACAAAGGCTTAATATTCAATCACATTGCACAAGCATAATTCACAATAATTGAATCCAAATGCGACTTACAAGCAAATCAGTTTTTGAACATTTAGAAGTTAGGTAGATAATTATAAGGAACATATTCTAATTCAAAGATTCATAACCTGGTCACATCAGCCAAGTGCACACAGTGAGTGATCACTAGATAAAGAAAAAAAACTGTCAGAATAGTTTGAATCCATTATGTACGACAAAAGACCTTCTTTCCTTTGCTCTCTTCTCTTTTCCATCCAATTTAGCTCATCCTGATAGTCCGTGTCTCTTGTTTGTGCATCAGAGACTTCAGCTAAATGAGGGCATAGGCTGGATCCAAAAATCAGGAACAAAAAGGTAAAAGGGGTGATTTGGAATTAAAATGGTTGGAAACCATGTTTCCAGTTAGAGGATGTCCAAACATTTTTCATTTACCAAAAACAGGCCTGTGGCGTAACCATGTGGAAATTAACCTTGGCACATGTGTGAAAGCATAGAAAGGTTGGGGGAAATTAAAACAAAATTTTAAATCATAATTTGGTACATTTGTCAGCAAATGATAATCACTGGGGTCCCACTGTTAATGCAAGTATATTGTAAATGTATATTCTATTGGAAGCTAATATTTATGATTATTGAAATACATGAGACTTGTTGGTATTGTTTACCACACCATCTCTCTCTCTCTCTTCATTCCTGTCACTTACCACAATCTAATAACCAAGACAAAATCAGACTAAAGAAGAAAAAAAAATGTGGCTATGATGAGCGAAAACTACTTTGAGTTGGCTCTAACAACCTAGGCGTGTGCTTTGATCAATGGATTGGGAAATGCCGACACATTTTAGAGCAAAACCGTGCACAGCCAAATCGCAATGCTGTTTACGCTGGCTAAAAAAAAAAAAAACACAAGCTCCAGTTTTATTCAAGGTGACTAGCTGTTTGTGCATCTGCCAGGGTTTCTTTGTAAAAGTGTCTTACAAAATCTTGCAGGTGCCTCGCTCCTGTTAGCAGCTGTCTTGTGGCCTGAACAGGACATTGGTGGCTGTCCTTGACCTTTTCTTTTCTATTAACATCCTCTCCTCCTTCACATTATGGGCAGAGAAACATGATGGGAGAAAGGGCAGCTCCAGAGAAGAGAGGCTAAGGCGTGGGCGGGTAAGACGTTGAAGAAAATGTGTGTGTGTGTGTGTGTGTGTGTGTCCCGCTGATCAGCAGTGTTCACTCTGTAGGAGTCCAGAGTGAACGGTGTTGCCTTCAGGAGCTGGGTAATATATTCAGCTGATGAGCTCTGCTGTGCACTGTAAAGACTTTTTTCAAACTCACTCACTTTTTGTCTTCCCAAGGCGTCACATAGAATAAACAGCCTCAAAGTTTCCATGACCCCTTACTTTCAGAAACTGAATATTTTACTCCAAGAATGTTTTTATTTGTTCTTCCCCTTTCTTTCTTTTTTGAGTGATACGGTATAAACTGGCTAGGTTTCAACGCAGTATGCCATTTATAATATTTGGGGGAGTTGGGTATTAGCTGTATAGATTAGTGTGTTTAAGAGCGACAGACAGAGTGGGTACAAAGGGCTGGCTGTGTTTCATGGGCTGGTCCTTATTTCCTGAAAGTGGCAAGCAGCAACTTGGAATATCAATGATGCTTGAGTCCCCACAGCAAAAAGTGCCAGGAGAGTGACTGTGTGTGCATATATGTATATATATATTATACACACACACACACAGATACATGTGTTTGCATGCGAGCGTGTGTATGCCACCATGTACATTGCTTAGCTTTTGCCTGTAGACTCTTTCTAGATGCCCGCTATTGGCCACAACACTACACTGTATTTTAACAAAATGACACACATGCACACTCTTGCTTTGGGGCAAGCTCCTAAATTGAACTGAGACTAAAAACTGATCAAAGCAGTTTCTAGCAGGATTGATGCTACTCTGAGTTTTAACCCGCTTATATCAAAGCTTCCCAACACACCTACTCCATCCCTTTCTCCCTAAACACACACAAAACACACACCGCATTGTTTGCTTGAATCTCCTTCAGAGGCCTGTGCCACTGTGAGTGAATTACACACACTTTGACAAACACAGACTCATGGCTAAGCAAAACACTAACAAGAGTGACTGCAGCCTACATGAGGGCTTGATCATGAAGATGCTTGATAATCACAGTTGAGAAAACAAATTAAGATAATGTCTCACACTTTGATTTTGTGTAGGCTTCCGTCTTCCTACAATATTTTTTTTTTCTGTAGTTTTCCGGTGTATCTAATTTGGTAAGTTAATAAATGCTGGTAATTTTGTTTATTCTAACAAAATCAGTGCCACCTTCACTATGACTGTGGTGCAAACAGTTCTGTTTTCATTTCAGCTGTGTTTGTTCTCTATTATACGATTTACACAACAATTTGTAAGATTATGTTTTCATTTAGTTAAAAAAATAATTTCCAAACAAAGTAACCCTCATACAAAGAAAATTCTAGTAAAAAGAAAAAAAAAAAGGCGGGTTATTTCTGCTTCCTTTCCATTTTCACTTCATCCCTTTCAATTCTAGTTAGGTTCATTTCTTGCGTCTGATCCTTTCTTAGTTACTCGAGTTTATTTGCTTTTTTGTCTAGTTATTTTTCTTAGTCCCCATTGTACTTTCCCTCACCCCCCTGTGTCACTTTTTTTCCCTCTCTTCTCACTAAATCTCCATGCCTATGTGGAAAGGGAAGGAACTTTGCAGTCATTCAAATAGAGTTCATTTGTAGTTCAATTGTTTCAACCTTTTGGGAATGTGGATGCAATACTGCTGTAATAATTTTCTTGTTCCTTCATCTATTCATAGTATTTTACCTTCTTACATTTTATTTTAATACACTGATAATCTAGTGCACATCACATAATCACAGTGCAATATTGTTTGGGTGCTGCAAGGTCCCAGTTGTATCCATTTTTAATGTGAGCATACAGATCCAGTTTTCATTAACATGATTTCATAACAAGTTTTTGCAGACTACATGCTGTTAACTTGCAGTTTACACCACTGCAACCTTTTCATATCCAAGTTTCCGCCCTCCTTTTCAGCAGAATATGCTGGATATTTACTGCTCAATCGAAATTAT
>NW_006799952.1:3204856-3314263 GCF_000485575.1 Poecilia formosa | reverse complement strand
AAAAAAAAAGTTAGAGGCTGATGAATGTTTATCAAGTTGACTGAAATGGCAATCCGTCAGTAACAAACTGGTCTGAGTTAACTTATAGTCAACTATCTATCCCTCTCTCGCTCCATCCTAGTGATCGTGACTGTACTAACAAAAGCGCTCATCTGGGAAAAATGGTTGCTTTCCATGTGCAGACACCCTGGTTGCCGGGGAAACCAGTCTAAAGTTGTGAGCAAGAGGCAACGTACGCCTCTGCAGTGCAGTAGAAAAACAGCAGCACAAGCCTGAACTCAGAGTGATGGTGCGCACCGTAACAGTCATCACGATACAATCACATAGTTCTACTCTGCCTCGGTTTACTTTTTTTTTGTCTTTTCTGACAATTGCACATGAAGAAATGAAGCACACACTCAGCTTTGCTTTTCATGTGGGAGGGTTTCACAGCTGCTATGGCTTTTTGCTGCCATCAACAAGTAAAGTCATATCAAAATTGGGGGGGGGAAGAGAGAGAGAAAGTTCTGGAGTAAACACTTGATTCTCAGTGTACAGTCAGTAGCTTAGAGATGGTGCTATTACACAAGAGCAAACCAAAAATTGGAAAACATACAGAACGCTGCATAAAAAATAAATATTGTCTGAAAAGTACTGAGGAGAAGTGATCTAAGAGACGAGCTAAGAGCACACTTGAGTCACACACACACTTTGCAATAGGGTACAATGATAACAGCTGCTCCTGACCCATTTTTCAATATCTAGTACACCTACGAGCCTTCCCCTCTGATTTCTTGCACCTGATGTCAAGTATTACTCCGTCAGTACATGAACCAGTTTGTCAAATTATCTTCACCTGATTTCTTTCAAGAAGAACGTTAGTAAGTCAAAAGTCGAGAAACACTCATTTATTTTTTTGGGTTGAAAAGCAGGGTAACGCTTTAATGTATCATGCATAAGACTAACATGGCACTGACACAAACATGACATAGCACCTGTCATGAACATGGAGTCATATATATTCACGACTGCTGTCAAAGTGTCATTCTGCAAATAATTACATTTTTAATGTAAAGTTCCATTAAAAGTTGCATTAAGTGTCAATTTGGCATTATTACTCAGTAAATAATGACACTTGAGGAAAGTTGCATTAAAGGTTCATTAAACATGTTGACTTTTCATTAAAAGTGTCATGTCATTTACACAATGACACTTCAGGATAACAGTTATAGTCCTAAAGTGCAGACAAAATGAATAAATTGTCATCCTTCTGAAAACATGTCGATCAAACAAATTGATACAGATGGTAGTAATGTACTAATTAGTCAAGTTTATTTGTATAGCACATTTCATCAACAAGATTTCAAAGTGCTGTACATCATAAAAACACAAAGTCATAGAACACAGTCAACAATTGAAAACATAACATTTAGTCAAGTACCAGAACCAAATGCCGTTTCTCCACGTTTGGTTCTGGGGATGCAGAGCAGACCAGAAGACGAGAGAGGTCTGAAAGGTTGATACATTTCCCTGTAAACTGTGATGAGCACAAAGGCTTAATATTCAATCACATTGCACAAGCATAATTCACAATAATTGAATCCAAATGCGACTTACAAGCAAATCAGTTTTTGAACATTTTCAGACATTTAGAAGTTAGGTAGATAATTATAAGGAACATATTCTAATTCAAAGATTCATAACCTGGTCACATCAGCCAAGTGCACACAGTGAGTGATCACTAGATAAAGAAAAAAAACTGTCAGAATAGTTTGAATCCATTATGTACGACAAAAGACCTTCTTTCCTTTGCTCTCTTCTCCTTTCCATCCAATTTAGCTCATCCTGATAGTCCGTGTCTCTTGTTTGTGCATCAGAGACTTCAGCTAAATGAGGGCATAGGCTGGATCCAAAAATCAGGAACAAAAAGGTAAAAGGGGTGATTTGGAATTAAAATGGTTGGAAACCATGTTTCCAGTTAGAGGATGTCCAAACATTTTTCATTTACCAAAAACAGGCCTGTGGCGTAACCATGTGGAAATTAACCTTGGCACATGTGTGAAAGCATAGAAAGGTTGGGGGAAATTAAAACAAAATTTTAAATCATAATTTGGTACATTTGTCAGCAAATGATAATCACTGGGGTCCCACTGTTAATGCAAGTATATTGTAAATGTATATTCTATTGGAAGCTAATATTTATGATTATTGAAATACATGAGACTTGTTGGTATTGTTTACCACACCATCTCTCTCTCTCTCTTCATTCCTGTCACTTACCACAATCTAATAACCAAGACAAAATCAGACTAAAGAAGAAAAAAAAATGTGGCTATGATGAGCGAAAACTACTTTGAGTTGGCTCTAACAACCTAGGCGTGTGCTTTGATCAATGGATTGGGAAATGCCGACACATTTTAGAGCAAAACCGTGCACAGCCAAATCGCAATGCTGTTTACGCTGGCTAAAAAAAAAAAAAACACAAGCTCCAGTTTTATTCAAGGTGACTAGCTGTTTGTGCATCTGCCAGGGTTTCTTTGTAAAAGTGTCTTACAAAATCTTGCAGGTGCCTCGCTCCTGTTAGCAGCTGTCTTGTGGCCTGAACAGGACATTGGTGGCTGTCCTTGACCTTTTCTTTTCTATTAACATCCTCTCCTCCTTCACATTATGGGCAGAGAAACATGATGGGAGAAAGGGCAGCTCCAGAGAAGAGAGGCTAAGGCGTGGGCGGGTAAGACGTTGAAGAAAATGTGTGTGTGTGTGTGTGTGTGTGTGTCCCGCTGATCAGCAGTGTTCACTCTGTAGGAGTCCAGAGTGAACGGTGTTGCCTTCAGGAGCTGGGTAATATATTCAGCTGATGAGCTCTGCTGTGCACTGTAAAGACTTTTTTCAAATTCACTCACTTTTTGCCTTCCCAAGGCGTCACATAGAATAAACAGCCTCAAAGTTTCCATGACCCCTTACTTTCAGAAACTGAATATTTTACTCCAAGAATGTTTTTATTTGTTCTTCCCCTTTCTTTCTTTTTTGAGTGATACGGTATAAACTGGCTAGGTTTCAACGCAGTATGCCATTTATAATATTTGGGGGAGTTGGGTATTAGCTGTATAGATTAGTGTGTTTAAGAGCGACAGACAGAGTGGGTACAAAGGGCTGGCTGTGTTTCATGGGCTGGTCCTTATTTCCTGAAAGTGGCAAGCAGCAACTTGGAATATCAATGATGCTCGAGTCCCCACAGCAAAAAGTGCCAGGAGAGTGACTGTGTGTGCATATATATATTTATATATATATACATACACACACACACAGATACATGTGTGTTTGCATGCGAGTGTATGTATGCCACCATGTGCATTACTTAGCTTTTGCCTGTAGACTCTTTCTAGATGCCCGCTATTGGCCACAACACTACACTGTATTTTAACAAAATGACACTCATGCACACTCTTGCTTTGGGGCAAGCTCCTAAATTGAACTGAGACTACAAACTGATCAAAGCAGTTTCTAGCAGGATTGATGCTACTCTGAGTTTTAACCCGCTTATATCAAAGCTTCCCAACACACCTACTCCATCCCTTTCTCCCTAAACACACACAAAACACACACCGCATTGTTTGCTTGAATCTCCTTCAGAGGCCTGTGCCACTGTGAGTGAATTACACACACTTTGACAAACACAGACTCATGGCTAAGCAAAACACTAACAAGAGTGACTGCAGCCTACATGAGGGCTTGATCATGAAGATGCTTGATAATCACAGTTGAGAAAACAAATTAAGATAATGTCTCACACTTTGATTTTGTGTAGGCTTCTGTCTTCCTACAATATATTTTTTTCTTTAGTTTTCCGGTGTATCCAATTTGGTAAGTTAATAAATGCTGGTAATTTTGTTTATTCTAACAAAATCAGTGCCACCTTCACTATGACTGTGGTGCAAATAGTTCTGTTTTCATTTCAGCTGTGTTTGTTCTCTATTATACGATTTACACAACAATTTGTAAGATTATGTTTTCATTTAGTTAAAAAAATAATTTCCAAACAAAGTAACCCTCATACAAAGAAAATTCTAGTAAAAAGAAAAAAAAAAAGGCGGGTTATTTCTGCTTCCTTTCCATTTTCACTTCATCCCTTTCAATTCTAGTTAGGTTCATTTCTTGCGTCTGATCCTTTCTTAGTTACTCGAGTTTATTTGCTTTTTTGTCTAGTTATTTTTCTTAGTCCCCATTGTACTTTCCCTCACCCCCCTGTGTCACTTTTTTTCCCTCTCTTCTCACTAAATCTCCATGCCTATGTGGAAAGGGAAGGAACTTTGCAGTCATTCAAATAGAGTTCATTTGTAGTTCAATTGTTTCAACCTTTTGGGAATGTGGATGCAATACTGCTGTAATAATTTCCTTGTTCCTTCATCTATTCATAGTATTTTACCTTCTTACATTTTATTTTAATACACTGATAATCTAGTGCACATCACATAATCACAGTGCAATATTGTTTGGGTGCTGCAAGGTCCCAGTTGTATCCATTTTTAATGTGAGCATACAGATCCAGTTTTCATTAACATGATTTCATAACAAGTTTTTGCAGACTACATGCTGTTAACTTGCAGTTTACACCACTGCAACCTTTTCAGATCCAAGCTTCAGCAGAATATGCTGGATATTTACTGCTCAATCGAAATTATTTTTTAACACTTGATAAGTGTATTTGTTGGCTCAATTATATCAAAGAGGATGGTCATGTGTAGTGTTTTTTTTTTTTTTGTTTGTTTGTTTTGGTTCTAGGGCCAGAAAAAAAAATGCAGTGAAAACACAAAGTACTGGTGCCTATGAAGTGCTAGCACCAGTTGAGCACTGGAACTGATTTTTGTGGAAAAGGCCCCTCAAGTGAGAAACTGTTTAATATTTTCTGGAGTCACTGTTTTTCTACTCTGCTGCTCAGAACGACATTGAATGAAGTCATTTGCTTCCTGGAATTATCCTCTAGATGGTTGTCTAGGCACATGGTAGTGGGGTGGAGACCTCATGGCATAACCAGGAAGCTTTCCAGGCACTATACAAGTGCATCTAAAAAAAATTAGAGCATTCTGAAAATAATATTTCTTGCAATATGGTTCAGGAGATGGAGCACATATATCATAATTCATTACTCAAAGGTTTTAAGCTTTTTTTATGTGATCTTATGGCCTTCAGATAAGGAAAGCCCATATTTCAGTGTCTCAGAAAATTATAATGTTACATAAGATCAATAAAACATTTAGAATGTCAGGTTTCTTAAAAATATGCCAATTTCTAGCTTGGTTTGGCCTCCTTTTGCATGAATTACTGCATTAATGTGACAGATTGAAAGCGATCAGCCTGTGGCACTGCTGAGGTGTAATGGAAACTCAGGTTGCTTTGATAGCAGCTTCCATGTCATCTACTTCTTTGCAATCCCCTGCAGTTTCTTTATGGGGTTCAGGTCAGTCAACTCTGCTGGCCAGTTAAGGACAGCAAAACCATAGCTGTTGTAAAAACTTTTGGCATCTTTGGCAATGCGGTCCTGTTTGAAATGAAATCACCTACTCCAGAAAACTTGTCAGCAGAAAAAAAAAAAAATCATGATATGCTCTAAAATATTCTACTGGATGGCTGTGTTGACTAAGGGCTATTTGATCAAAAAACCAAACTTATTAAGAGCCACTGTGAAGAAACTAGAGCCACACGTGGCCCACACTCTGAAGACCTCCTCAAGCCGACAAACTTATTAAGAGCCTTCTATGATCTACATCACACAGTTATTACGGATCGCTTGCATCTTCATTTTAATTGCAAATTACATTCAGTGCGCTTACCATCTCTATTACAGTGCGTTTCTCACAGTTTTCAGAGAGATGGCTGGGCACCAGACAGCCTGATCTATAAATGTGCACACCATGCCATCAGTAGAGCTAAGTGTGTTATATATGAAGCCGGTAGTAATATGTGTAGTTAATTTGATGTACTCAGCACATGCCACTCAGAGACTTTTTATCTCCTTCAGCAGTTGGAGCACTCCACACCAGCTATACCCAGGACTATTTAAATCTGACAAAATTTAATACTCATGTATTATGCTATGAAAATGTCTAAAATAAATATTCCAAGGTTTGCCATCTAAGCTGTGAGAAAAAAAAAAAAAAAAAAACCAAGACCTGCAAGACTGTTCTGTCAGTTAAAGCTTGTGCCCGTCCAACCTCACCCACATATACCCGTACACAGTCATACATCATTTCACCCAGATGATTTTCCTTCTTTCCCTGCTGGATGGATGCAACAGTGGGACAATAATGGAGAGCAGAGGCATGAGTGAGTCCTGAGATGACAGAGAGCCGTGTCCCAAAATCCCCCTTTACTGCACCATGTCGTCTTGTCACAGAATAATCCTTCCTCACTTGCAGAGAGGCACGGGAAGATATTCAAAGAGAGAGAGGAAGTAGTGAGATTAAACCAAGTCACACAAAATGTCCTTTACTTATCTAAAGACAGAGCAAACCAACAAAAGAAAACAGAAGACAGACTAGAAGTCACATAAGTTAGGGTCCACACATATGCAGTTAGGAGTACATGCAATTCTTAGACAAAATTAAAATTATAGAGGAATATTTTGAGCAATATTAAGAGCAATGGAAAGGAAAGGGACAGCATAAACAGAGAGCTGGTGGCCGTTGTGTGTGGGTAGAGGAGTGAAAGAAGCAGACGGAGTGAGCCAAAATGAAAATAAGTGAGAGAGGAAGACTAAAGAAATTAGCTCATTTGAGTTGACAGAGCCGAGCCAGAGTGTTTGGAAGTGATAAGGTGGAGAATGTGCAGCACAGGCAGAAGTTGAAACAGCTGCATCTTCTCATCCTTATTAATACCACTGACACATCATTAAACACTCCTGTTTGCAACCTGGCTATTTCTAAGCTAATACATGCATGTAAACATTAGCCCAGAGAACATTTGCCGTTGCTAATGGCCTGCATAATTTAAACAACAGAATTAGCTAAAATAAAAACACATTTGTTCCCCAGCCAGTGCTTATCAGAATGTTTCCAAACTGATAGTTGAGATTTTCAAGTGGGATATGAAGAAGCCTCTTTGGAGGGAGATAAATGCTTCTATTTTATAAGTTTGACCCCAATTGAAATTATTACAACCATTAATAAACTTTTTTTCCCCCCATATATTCTCAACAACCTGAGTCTTTGAATGTTTTTTTTATACATAATTCCTATCCATCTTTGTCTTACCTGCCCCTGCCTTCCCATTTCTCCCGTTCCGTCATGAATTGTGGTTTGTGGCGGTGAGAACGAACGCTGAGACCCAGATGATGATTTAATAAAGAGAGCTCAAGCACAGTCCAACACAGGCAGCACTGCAGAGAGTTAGCACACAGCTAATTACCGATAGCAACTGACAAACTGAGGACTGGATAAGTGAGCTAAACCAACACAGGACTTTACAGTTCAACTGTGATGGCAGGCAGACAAATGACATACAACAAGGATCCGACAAGAGACAGAGACAACAGGTGAACTTAAATACACACGGGGGTAATCAAGGGAACGAGACACACCTGGGAACAATCAACAGGGAGGACAGGACATCACAGAGACTCACGGGGAACAAGGACACAGAAAAAAACAAGAAATAAATACACAAAAACACAGATCGTCACACGTTCCAGTTCCTCTGCTGCTTCTCTGGAGGAACTGGTTGTTTTGTTCACAAGTCCTGACCTCATCTCTGTCAGCCGCAGCTGTGGCAAATCATCCGTGGACTTATTTTTGGCAAGGTACTGTATTTCAAACACTGTTTTTTTTGTCATGTTTATCATTATGGTTTATAGATAATGTCTCGAGGTACAAAACATTTGAAGTCAATATGTCGGATTCATCCATGCATAGTGACCCTTGAATTTCTTGAATGTATTTTAATTGACATTTTGTCTGATGACTGTGGATATTTCAGCTGTCAGTTTTCAGACACTTTGTTTTCCCACTCAGTTTTTTAATAATATTCCATACCAATTTCACAATATCCTAGTTATCAGAGACACTCAATTTGGGGTTTTCATTGTCTGATAATTGCCATTGTATATAGACAGGCTTGGTTTGTTTATGTGAATTAGGTAACTTTGAGAAAAAAACATTACATTATGAAAGACTTTCAAGTCTGGGTAGAAAAAAATAAGCAATTCATCTTATGTAGGTAGACAGTCCGTATCAGCAGCCAACAATAGGAACTGTACCTTTAAACTTGCTGCAGATATGTGCCATGATATGTGCCATGTTCTCTGTATTTTAAAAGACAAATTTGCAGCCTGAGAGGAAAAAAAAAATACCATTGCTTTTTGGTACTAAAATACATCCACTGGAAAACAAAACAAAACAAAACAAACAAACAAAAAAAAAAAACAAGTATACTCACACTTATTTTAAGAATACCAGTTAACCTTAGACATCATGTTTTGAACTGTAGGAAAAACCTGGAGGACCTGAAGAAAACCTACGCAGGCAAAAGGAGAATAGAAAAACTACACTAACATTAGGCCATTGCCAAAATATAAACAGGGAATCTTCTTGCTGTGAGGCATCAATAACAACTAGCACAGCACCAGCTAACAATAGCTTAGTCTATTTCATTTGCCAACACCTAAGGTTACTAAAGGTACATTTTTTTGTTTGTATTATTTTGCATCTTCTTTCAAGCTCCCTGTTTCCACAGTTTAGGATGGAGTCATATTTTCTCTGTTATCTCTACCAGATCATTTGAAATAATTTCTTCAGTTTAGAAGACATGATGACAATCTAGGCTCTCAGGTGTATTTTTATTCAACAACCATGGATATGCACTCACTGGTTATATTATGGGGTACAATTTGCCTTGTTGGATCCCCTGTAGCCCTCTGAACGGTCTCAGTACTTTGTGGCACAGATTCAGCGAGGTACTGGAAACATTTGGTGGATATGATACCAAATTGATGCAGAAGTGAGAAAAACATTCAGGTACATACATTATACTGACTTAGTGACTTGTGATTTGTTTGTACACATTGAAGAAAATTAACACCAGCTCTGCATTATTACTATTTTTGCTGTACAATAAGGTACCAAAGTACAGTGACAGTTAAAGTAAATGTATTATTTATGTGTATAAGTTTTTAGCTAAATTTATGGTCTTAATAATCACTTTTTTTCCTGTAGCAACAAATCCTTGAAAGAAATAATCTTTATGTTACTTATAAACAAGATGAACTTTGTACTTTTCCATTTTCCAATTACCATCTTCTCGCTGCCGCAGCATGAATTCAGCACATACCAGTCAGTGAATAGTACCACTGAGGCTTACTTAGAGGTCCTTAAAGTAAATATGAATACAGTGCATTCTGTCAGGGTCACAGTAAGCTCTCTATTCACACTTCATGGCAACCATAATAACAGCCAATCACCATCGTACTGGAATTCAGGGAAACCATAGCAACTTTGAGGCCTTGAATGTAATTGGCAAAACCAATGGAATAAAAGAGAAAAGAGACGGAAGTGAATTAGGAAAGAAAAAAAAATCCACGCCATTGCCAAAACTGTTGCATAGCTGAGGAATGAGTCAGTTGATAAACCAATAAGTTAAAATAGATGTGTTTAAGTGGCTCTTTTCTTTCTTGACACAATTTACTCAGTGATGTTAAACAATCTCTTTTGTTCACTCAGATGGACATTATTACGTGCACTTCCTCAATATTGCAACAGCTGAACAATGGGATTATTTATTTTACTCATTCTTAGCTGATAGATTTTTGATTTTGTTGAAATGAAGATGTCAGTGTCATTGTAATATCAATGCAAATACATTTAAACTATGTAATCCAACAGAATTTTATGCGCAGCATAGGTAGCAATACAAACTCACTTAAATCAAAAATAAATAAATAAAAATATTAAATGATGGAAATAAATGATGTCAATGCAGGTTGTAAGCATTTTGGTTCAAATTATTAATTAAAAATTGTAATATTTGATAATAGCACCTTTGAACTTTACAGAACACAAGGCTGTACAGATTTTTTTAAAGTTTTATATTTTTGTCATGTTTCACTGTTTTAAATAGTTAGAGTTCAAGGGTTAAAACCATTGCTTACCAAGAAAGGACAAGAGACATGCCTCATCCATCCATCCATCCATCCATAACCACTTATCTTGCAGGATGGTGCCTATCTCCAGCAGTCATTGGGCGACAGGCAGGGCACACCCTGGACAGGTCACCAGTCCATCCCAGGGCAACACTGAGCATTCAGGACAAGCAACCACAAGGAGGACAATTTAGAGAGACCAATTAAATATTTTGGAAGGCATGCAATGTATTATAGCTAGTGGAAAACTATCACAACATCACAAAACGAAAACACTATTACAGTGTTTCAAAGCACACCACAATGTGCTTTAAAAGCATAAGGGCTTGCAAAATTACATATTCTTGTTTTGAAGTGCCGTGCTTAAAGTCAGGACTCGAGATGCTATTATATGTCCTGAAACTGGCTGCTCATTCTCAAAATACCATCCAGATTGGCGGAATTAAAATAATTCTGCACAGAAGAGTGATCCAGAACTGATTAAAACAACTCATCACTAGTTATTGCAAAATCTCAGTCACAGTCATCGCTGCTAACTGTGGAACAAAACAGTATAAGGGTAGGAGGCAACTGCTTTGTGTCATTGAACCAGATCAGTTGATGGAGTTTTTTTTTTTTATCCCTCTGATTTATAAATTAATTCTTGGAAAACTTACGGTATCTTTGTCTGGTATTAAAATCAGAAACATAAAAAAAAAAAAAAACATGTCTATGGTGCAAATATTTATTCACAACACTTCATACATTTTGCCTTAAAAGAAGAAGGATAACTCTATTACAGACATTAATATACATTTTTAAAATTTTAATAAAAATGTAACTAAAGCTACATTTAAGTAATTCTCCATTTTTGGTGTCTGGAGTTTAAGGTAGACAATTTTTACTTTTCATCTTCATTACTGTGTCTCGATGTATCAATTATGTATTCATTATCTGTATTCATTCATAAATGTGATTTCCTTTTGCTTCTACAGTCCTGAGTTGATGAGCTGGAAACAATAAAAGCAGTGGCTACAGTGCTGCAGAGCAAGTGCATACACAGACAAGCTCCAGAAAAGACAGACAGACTGACACAACCTGCAGGAACATCCTATGGTGGCTGTCTGCTCTAGAGCTGCAGTGTATGAAAGCAAGCAGTGTGGCCTAAATTACAATGACACTGACATATATTGTACAGTAAACATGGTGGTGTCTATGCTCTGCAAGGTAGTTGAGTGGCATGTTTTATATTATCAGTAAAGTAGCGTGGACAATGGTTCACGTCATGTTGTGTTTTTGTATGGAAAACAACACAGATGAATCTAGATATTTTACTCTATAAAAATTATGTGTCAATGTCCGTTCAAGACAGACTAAATGTCTTTTAATATTTTCTGTGGCAATTAACCGGAATGAGAAAAAGAATTGAATAAAAACAAAACACAAACATATCGTTATAAAGTTGTGACTCAAATTTATTTTTATGCTAAAACTGCTTTAATTTCTGTTACTTGTTCTGTTGTTGCAGCCTTCATTAAAGGGATCATTTGATCTTTTCAAAGTGAAGCTTTGTAATTTTTTTAATTTTATTTTATTAGTATTAGGTAATCAGACTCGACTCCTGTTTTAGTTGATCTTACAGTGAACTGAATTTTAAACAACTCAAACTGAAAGTGTTGATAACAATGGGAAACACCTACACTTTATTGTGCAGGTGTTTCATATCAACTGAAGTATTGTGTCTGAAGGAAACATTCACACCTTAAGTTATTCCGAATGAACCCATATGACTACCTGGTGGCTTTGCACCATTCTTAGAGTTTCTTCACTTTCCTATAAACTTCAGTTTGTCACCTTTTTCCAGCAGGCATTTTTTTTTCTGAACCTCCGTTTAAAAAAACCAAACTGCCGTTTAAGATATTAAACTATGCAGAGATCTCAGAGTCAGAATAGTTATAGCACAGTGATGCCCAGTGTAAAAATGATTAATCAAGCTTTATTGGGGTAATGAGAATGCAGTCTTGGCCACTGTTCACTATAAAGAATACCATGGGTCATTTCTTTCAGTGACCTTGTAGGCATAGAAAAGTACCTCTTCCTGCAGAAACTTCATTAGCAGATACAGATCCAGAAGCTCTGGGCATAGCTTTATCTCATAGTATGCCAGCAATAGAACTTTATCTCAAAACTTTATTTTTTGTTTTTGTTTCTCTGCAAGTGTGACTGCCACTCAAAAAGTAATTCTTTTTACCATTTTTTATAGGAAAAGCATGCACTATTGGTTCTTGGAAGATGCATCTTTCACAACAGGTTGCTCAAGTCTTATCAGTAACACCCACTAGCTGAGTATCAAAAAAAGGAGGAGTAAAACATGAAAACAAATTAGTGGGAATTTGTGTGCATACTGCAAAACCTAATACCAATCTTTTTTGCAGAGCAGATAACAAACTGGGTGTCATTTCTTTGAGGTGTTGAGGCAATAATATTAATATAAGTGAGTGAATGAAGGAGGAGGGGGAGACAGAAGATGGCAGTAAGGATGGTTTCTTTGTAACAATCCAGGAACCAGTACAATTCAAAGAGAAAACTGTGACTCAGCTGTTGGACTTCAGTCAGCAGCTACTCGAGAGAAAAAAAAAGGATCATATTAACCCTACTGTTGTCAAGGGAGGGCTTTCTATGTGCTTGTTTTTAATAGTGAACATGACTTATTTCAGCATATCGTGCCTGACAGTGGTGGAGGACAGTCAGATCAGCCAATGGACAGTATTATGGTATTCCCAGACTTTACTCTCTTTTAGCTGTTACACAGAAGAAGAGGAGTAAAAAAAAACATTTGAAGAAAATAAATAGTTATCAATTTTTCCATGTATATCTGGTAATAAAACACATGGAAGGCCTCATAAACAGATAGAAGCCTCTTGTGGGATTCCTAGCAGAGACAGAGCCACGTTGTGCTGGGAAAAAAAATAAAAAAATAATCTGAGTCTGCTGTTTTTGTCAACCCACACACATTGAGACATCCAAGAACATCAAATTTGGCCAAAGCAAAGAGCTGCATGGCTGGTGACTGAGTTCAAAGAGATATTAATGAAAACGAGGAAACGCTTGAGTCTTGACTGCATGTAGTGGTTCACCTGCTCCAGATGAAAACACTAGCTCGTTTTTTTTCCCTTCTATTTAGACCAAAGCAAAGCTTGAGAATCGCTTGCCAATAGTTTATTTGTTTTGAACATATGTGCAAAACACACCCCTTTTTGCAAATGATGCTGGAGAAAGCTGCTAATTACTGGGCATGGTTGTTCTGCTGTACCAGCATATAAGATATTTTTTAAAAACAAAACACAAGTTGTATACAGAGGGGCACATTCACATTTGCTGCCAGTCCATGTAACTATATAATAAGTTTTAAAAAACTGTATGTTATCGTAGCAGGAAAAATTATAACATTTCAATCTTTAACTTAAGTACATTCATGAAGTGGTGGTGTTGGCATTGTGGGGTTAGATGGCTCATCTGCATCTGTATAACTAAAAGATATAATAATATTTTAATTTTATAATTTAGTCAGAAGTTAAAATGTTTTGTTATATAGATTCATAACAGATAGAGAAATTTTTCATGACTTTATTTCTTGTAAACCCAAATCTGAGTGTCATAAATAATTTCAATAGGTATTGTTGTTACCTGTAGCAACGCCGTGGAAACAGATGAAATGTAAACATCTTTCTTACTTTATGCTTCAGTTTTGATTAAGTTAATGAGATAGGAACTCTTAACCAGCAGCTTAAACTTCTGCTTCCATGGGGTATTAATACGACATGACACAAAGGTCACTTTTCTCTGGCCACCCAAAACCGTGAAAACAAAATCACTTTTTTGAGAGAGCTGTGGCACAGAGTGACATCTTGAGGTAACTAAATCTGCATCACAACCATCTGATTGAATTTGCATGCCAACACATTTTTTCAGAAGATTTCTTCAGAGATTTGATCATATTTTTTTAAACTCTCCACCATAGAAACATAATTTTGTTGTATAGTGTACAATGACAAAAAATGAATTGACTGAATATTAACAATATTTTGGGGTAGATCTAAGAATTCTCTTTTCATATTTATGAAGATAGCAAAGGTTCACAAATCAAATCACAGATTGCCCAGATTTGTACATAAGTCCAGATTTGTCAAATGCATATCAGTTTTTATGCCTGTATCATTTTAAAGTGAGTCTAATCATTACTAAGCAAAAATCACTACTATTTTTTTTTCCTTTTCTATTCACAGAAATAAAATAAGGATTTGGTAATTACCTATTTGTTTTAAGGAGTCAGTTACATATAGAATTGTCAAGTTCACATCTCATTAGTCTAGGGGTCTTATTTTTTAAAGGTTTGTGGGTGTAAAAAAAAAAAAAAAAAAAAAAAAAAAAAAAAAAAAAAAAAAAAAAAAAAAAAACACGTCCAAACTTGACATCATGCACAAACCTGATCTACAAACAACACACAAACAGGATTGCAAAATGAGGAGAATCGCCAGTACAATTGATCTAGTGTGTGTCCGCCTTCATGAATATGCAAAGCATACATTGCGCTTTCTGATCATCAGAAATATCAATGCATGTTTTGCATACTGGGAAGAAGATATGCAAATATAATGACTTACCATCCGTGATGCCATTAACTAAACCTAAACAAGTTTGCTAGATGCTGTTTTTGCATCTTTATTTGACCCACAAAGATATGTGCGGTGACAATGCACTTGCTCTTTTTTCTTCTTGATGCAATTCATTGTGGAATCTTTGTAAATCAACTACTTAGCATTTCAATTTTTGAACAAAAGACAAATGAATTTAAGACTCATTAAAACTGAAAAGCAGCCTTTTGGTTTAGCACAACTTGAAAGCTTTGAAGCAAACAGCTTTGGCATTGTTACTGGGATAATAGTAAAGCAGTTGCAGTATCCCTATAGTATATACAAATCATACACATCTTGCCTGTTAGTCTAATTTTTTAATACTCTGATTACCCAAAATGCTTCTGGAAAAAACAATTTAATTAGATTTAGGAATTCACCAACACTCCAAGTGTGATTGGCAGTTTATGAGCAGACTCTGTCAACGCAATTTTATTATTTCAAAATAAAAATCTCAAACTTTGTCATAACAAGTGGTCAGGTGAAAGGCACCAACCTTCTTATTCAGAGCTAACAATAAGAGCGAACACTCCAGTTTGACATCACATACCTGGGCAGCGCTTCACAAGAACGACTTCACTGTCAGGAAAAATATTGTGTTTTTTTAATTCCACAAGATCTCCTGTTATGGTATCTTATTACACTCCAAATATGAAACAAAATACGAATGTGTAAAAAAAAAAAGCACATTATGACCAGGGTTTAGCAGATGATCTGTGATCCTGTGGGCTCGTTTCTCTTTAAAACAACTTTCAGATTTAAACATTAAATATAAACGAAGCAGATTCTACCAGAAAACTGAAAATTGGCCACAATATGATCTGTTGGCAGGAAAATTATCCATAACATTTGGTCAAATCGAGCCAGAAATACTTCAGACACAAATCATCTTTCTCCCATGAACATTAGGGGTACAAATAATGGTGCAATGAGTGAGTTTGTCTCAAAACAATTATTTTTTAAGATGTTTTTTTGTCACTGCATAAATGTATTCAAATTGAATGTTACTTTTTTAAAAATTAAATTTGAGATTATTACAGAAAAAGGACGTTTTTAAAAATGATTTCCCCAAATATTTGTCAGGGGTGCCAACAACTCTGCTTGATGTACGATAATAGTCACGTGCAGTGCTGAAAATGTAAATGAGATATTGGTGGCGCTTTCAATTCACAATGCTTTAATATTTTCACAAGTGTCGTATTTTAATTTCCTCTTCATATCAAGTTTCTTCAGCATTAGAAAAATTGCACTGAAATATAAAACTTTCAAATGACCATTGACCTACACCTTTGAATAGCATGTGTCAAATCATTACAATATATGGAACTGGGTGACTGTAGAAATGGCAACAATTTAACATCATAGAAGAGGCATTTAAAAGATCACAGAAAGAAGCCACAGTTATGGTAGCTGGCTTTGTAGCTGCATGACATCAAGATCATTGCTCAGAAATTCACTGGCACAAACAGCATCTGATGAAAGAAAAAAAAAAGCTATCATTTAAAACAAATTGCTTTCTTGTTATTAGGTGTCATTGCAAATTGCTTAAGTTGCCTTGCACTGCAATTTATATTATTTCCATTTTTTCATGTTAACACGTCTTTTTTTTTTTTCTTTTCGCAATTAATATCAGATTCAAAACATAATTAGGTCTGAGGATGAAAATGTAAGAAAAGGAATGCACAATCTGTGTATAACTGTGTCAGACATGTATTTTCCCCCTTCACAGTCACTGAGAAATCAATGTTAAGAACTAAGCTGAGGCATCAAAGACCAACAGCTTATCTGACCTGCATAGAGCCCCACTGTGGGGTATAATGCAGCATTGTACACCAATTACTTAAAGACCCATTCATGCAGACACGAAGTAAATGCATAGGACCGTACGATAAGGGTGTGGGGTAAGATACCATTTACATTACTGCCTTCAGCCTTTAAGACTAAACAACTTACACAAATATAAAGATACTGACAGAAGGAGAGAAAAAAACATCAGATGAAAGTCTTTCAGATTAGAGAAATGCAAACCAAATGATGTTTTTTATTACCTCCATTGTCTCCTTTGTTACTCCATAAAAATAGTGTTGCCAAAAATAAAAGGTAAAATAATTTATTAGTTTGGTCCAAGGAAAAACTCCAGTGTCAGACATTCATTTGTTTGACTTCAATACTCTGTGTTTTGTAATTCCATAAGTAGAATCATCAGCAAAGCCCCATTTTAATGCACAACATGTCTTTTCTTTTGAAAAATTAGCATTGGAATGAGCCCTTGCAGAGACGAGTCAGGCAACTGCTGTAATGCATTACTAAATTAGCCCTAAACACTACACAAGCCATTAAGAAGCATGTCAAAAACCTACAGGGAGAATACAAAATGCAACCAATGACAGAAAATAAAATTTTAGCAACAGTTGTTATTAGACTGCATGTCACCTTTGCCAGTTGAACCAGTGGATAATCATAAACATGTTCAGATGCGCTACAAAAAAAAAAAAAAGCACCGGCACTGTCTAAAGAAATACAACGTTGCGCCAGCAAACACAGAGTTAATCCTTAGCTGCAGAAATTCACTGCAGTCCAAAAGCATTTGGCTGATAGCTACCAAACACCATGATTTATCCTGGCTATTTTGCTGCTATAGGACAAATGTTTATGTCTATCATTATTTAACTAATGCTTTTTTTGTTGTTGTTGTTCCTTAGTTAGGGAATTCCATTTTATTGCATATTATATTTGGCACAGTAAAAACAGGAGTTTGCATGTTGAATTGCAATTATAAACTGGTGCCTTTATGAAGAGTTTTACTTTTCCCTAAGTGGGGTGAAAAAAAAAGAAACTAAATGCCTCTTTACTTACATTAGACAATACCACTCTCTACTTTCAGTCAGAAAAGCAAATTATGTTATTATTTTTTTTTTAAATAGAAGTCATCAGATATTAGAAAATAGTTTCAAATTATTTTTCTTTCTTGATATATTCTGCTTTTTTTTTTTAAACCAATGTCTGGCTGGAGTTTCAGTCATATATATTTTTCATATTTATATATTTATGTATAGGCATATACAAGAATAAAAGTCTGTTTTGCACTTCTGTACAAAAGAAAGTTGACATTTTGCTCTTTGTGCATTATATTGCATGGACTGGTGAGCAGATTTGAGAACAGAGGATTGGACCGAGTCATAAATAGATCCACAGGGAGTGTAATTCAGATTTGGGTCTCTTGAACTTTCTCCTTGCCGTGAGAGGTCATTATGACATAGGGATCAGCAATGATGCTGATGTGGCTGTGGTGCTGTCTGACTGAGCGATGGAGAGAGTTGTTCTGGGTCCAGTGAGCCCCATAGCTCCCTTGTCGGGATGACGAGGAAGAAGACACATATCCAGGTTTAAATGTGTTGCTGTTGTGTTCCACTAAAGTTGGCAGTACCAAACCTGTTTCGTCAGAGCCACTAGATCCAGATGTAGGTGGTGGAACAGGTGGAACCTCTTCCTCCATTTGTATGATTTCTATGGTCCTGGCTGCAGCCACAGTACTTCTCTGCTGATGCCTCTTACGCAGTTTATAGAATGCTATCAACATGGCGGCTGCCAGCAACGTAACAGCTACAAAACAGCCAATGATGATTTTTGTGGTTTTCATCATCTCATCCAGACTGGCAGGTGGCCCACTAGGGACTCTGGCTGTAGGAATTGACACCTGCCTTGGAGTTTGGGTATTTTGGAACAGCACAGTTGGTGTGGAGATGAAAACAGGTTGAAAAACAGAGGGTGAAGCGGGTAAAGTGGGCTTGGGCTTAGGTGTCTCCTCCACTGTGGGCTCTAACACTTCCACTGTGACAGTTGTAAAATAGGATAGGTTAGAAGTGTTAAGTTCAGCATTGCTGACATTGAGATAGGCAGAAGCATTGGAATTGCCTGCCATGTTGCTCACCATGCAAGTGTATACTCCCGTGTCTGAAGGGAGAACATTGGAAAAGTTGAGTGTCCCATCATTTAGAACAGATATCCTTGGATGAGCTGAGCTATGGGTTAACACAGTCCCATTGGGGAGAAGCCATCGGACAGAGCTCATTGCTGCTGTACGACACTTCATTTCCGCCACCCTTGCAGCAGAAATGTTTAGATCTCTTGGAGCATCGAGTATGACTGGCGCTGAACACTGAAACGTTGTTTGATCAACTTCCACTAAGTATCTTCCTCTCATCTGGACTGGAGTGTGGCAGCGTCCACAACAGGTGGAGTTTGTGGGAATATTTTCTCTGAGCCACCAGGAAAGCCAAACTACATCACAATCACAGCGCCAAGGGTTATGGTGTAGATGTAGCTCCACCAGGTACTGTAGAGGGGTGAACAGGTTATGGGGAAGGGACGATAAATTATTATGGGCCAGATTCAACTCCACCAAAGCAGTGATGTCATCGAATGCATTCCTCTCAATGATGGTAATGGCAGAGTTCATAATCCAAAGTTTACGCAAATTCTTCAGCCCACGGAAGGCCCCGGGCTTTAGCTCTGGGAAAACATTTTCAGAAATCTCCAACTCCTCCAGTCCCAAGAGAGGTGACAAATTTGGAAACTCCCTCAAACTGCACATCCCTAAATTCAGGTACTTGAGGTTATGAAGACCCTCAAAAGCCCCTTCAGAGATGTACTCCAACTTCCTCAACTCTCCCAGGTCTAGTCTCATGAGTGAGGGAACTCGGTTAAAGGCATAAGAGGGAATGCTCTCAATTGGATTGTTTCTGAGCCAAAGCTCTCTCAGTTTTGAAAGATACTCAAAAGCTCCACTTGGTATGACTGTTAGTCTGTTGTCAAACAACTCCAGGGTATTGAGGCTAGTCAAACCATTAAAAGCCCCCACTTCAATCTGCCTGATTGCATTTCTGCCCAACTGCAACACCTCCAGATGATGCAAATGTCTGAAGGTATCTGCTTGTATGGTCTCTATGCTGTTCTCCATCAGGTTCAGGTACCTGGTGTTGGCTGGGATGTTCGGAGGAACCCTGATCAGGCCTCTGCGGGTGCATACCACCTTGCTGAGCTGGTTAGTGCAGGAGCAAACACCTGGACAGTTCTGTGGGATTGTGGAACCCAACTCCGGCCCTGTGGACTGGCACATACTGAGAGCAGGCACCATGAGGGAAACCACGGCTAGCAGGGCTGTGTTCCAGGTAGACTGCACATTAACCTGGGCCAACGGACTCATGGTGTGGAGGGCTCATTATTCTGCATGGTGGGGGGAGACGGGACACACCGAAGGACAGACCACCCTAGCCTGGCTGGAGCAGCTCAAGGCTCCCAAGTTCCATCGACAGTGCAGGAAGATGCTGCATCGACATTTTTGTGTGAAGGAATGGAGGGGGAAACAGGCAGAAAAAGAATGAAAGGTTATTCTAAGAAAAGCAGCTGAGAAAAAGCAGATCAGCAATGAAACAAAAAGGCTGAGCAACAACAATACTAACTTACCTCATTAGTTTAAAGGTGCTCCATTTTCCCAAAAGTTAAAAGCAACAGCCATGAGTCATATTAACTGAGAAGTCCTTTCCATCAAATGACAGAAGATAAATTCTCTCTTGTCCTCGTCTTTTGAAAAAGTGATGCCACTCTTTTTTGTTGTTGTTGTTGTTTTTTAGCCAAGGATATAAAATGTCTTCTTAAATTTAAAAACAAAAACCAGCTAAGAAAACACTGAGAGCAAAAGGTAAGGCCATGAAATCTTAGCAGGTGCTTAGATCCTTTCTTCCTCCACTGACTCCCCTCCTGCCAGGCTGCAGATTCCAAAATGCTGCTCCACCATGGATAAATCACAATGATCCATTACGTAGCTGATTGCCACAGAGGAGCAGGAAAGATGGGACTAACTGAAATTAAAGAAAAAAATCCCCCTCTCTGTCATCTCCTGGTACATGTGTTGGCTCGTTGGTTGGTTGCCTGTTTGGGTGAGAGACCTCCCTTACTGTGACTTTGCCAAGGGCTTGTCGGTCGCTGATTAGCCCTGTTGTGACAGAGAGTGGGAGACAAAAAAAGACTAAAGAACTCCCGGCACAGTCATCACCCTTTTCGCTCATCCTCTGCTTTCCTCTTGCTTCCTCCCAATGTTGGGCTGGCCCCGGTCAGAGCAGCTGCATGCTGCCGTGTGCACAGTTAGCAGTAATCCGTCTATTCCTCCTGGGGGGAAGGGGGTAGAGGGTGGTGGGAGAGATGGTGGCGGTGTGTGGAGGGGCGGTGGGGGGGATACGCTGCACTGTCGGAGCTTTGCAAAAGGCTGACGGAAGAGAGAGGGAAAAAGAGAGAGAGAACACACTTGTCCTCTCCTGCAACAAGAGAGAAGCGAAAAGATGACGCTGGGAGGATAACAGTGGAAGTGGGTTCCGTGTCTGTATCCATAAACAAGGAAAAAAAATGTTGGGAATTCTCTTCTTCGCTTTTTGTTTTGTCCCATGGACGGTCTCCTGCAGTGTCCTTCTGATGCCGTTTTTTTTTTTTTTTTTTTTTGTTATTTCTTTCTCCGGGGCTGAGGTAGTAAGTTGTGGCTGTTAGCCATGTGTGTGTGGCTGTCAGACTTGACGCTGGCTGGTGGACTGCTGCAGTAGTCGGAGTAGCACAGAGAGAGAGAGAGAGAGAGAGAGAGAGAAAGAGAGCGCATGTGGAGCTTAAAAGAAAAGGAGAGGAAGAATCGCTGATAGATTAAGAGCAAAAGAAAGATAGAGTGTGCAAAGCAGAGTTTGCGAGGGAGAGATGGAAAGCCACGCGAGCACTCTCATAGCCAGCCCACCGTCACAGAAACAGCAGGAGCAGCATTCTTATCCTCATCTCTTTTTCTTGTTTATTCTCTCCAATCTCTCTCTTTTCTCTGCCCCCCCCCCTTCCCCCCCAGTCCAATGTGTGTCGGTGTTGCAGGCAGCTAAGATGCTCGCTCTGCCCCCTCCCTTTGTCCTTCAGTGGGAACGTGAATGTACTGCTGACGCACTCCTCTCAGCTGCTCAGCCAGCCTAAGAGCAGTGCATTGGTTTGATGCAGTGTTCCTGTGTATTAACACATTCAGCCTCCCCATCTCTTCCTCTCCCTCCCTTCACTGTAAGTATCTTCACCTCTCTTTCTCTTCCCCCCCTCAATTTCTCACATGTTCAGCCCCCTTACCTTCTTTCGTCACTCAAACTCTCCCCTGCTCATTCCTCGCCACTCTAACTTGCGGTCTGTCTGGAAGCTCCCTCTCTTCAGCCAATTATTTAAATTGTTGCTCCCAATTCCTATACGTAAAAAAAAAGTCAGACTTTGAACACCAGATCCAGATATGTTTCACATTTCCTGTGTTTTTTTTTTTGTTTTGTTTTTTTCTCAAACTTGAGTTCACCAGTTAACCAGAGTTTTCTACAGTGGCGTTGCTGCTTTTCCGCACCTCCTGAAAGTCAGGCTGCTGTGAATGCGCCTGATGCAGAAGAATCAAAATGAAAAGAAGAAGAAAAAATTAACATAGTTGTTCCTTAATTTCTCAGGTGTCTAGAATTTATTATGTGTGTGAGGGGGTCAGAGGGTCTGTGACATCAGAGGATGCTGAAAATGCTGACTCTGCTTCTCCACTGGGCAGTGTTCTCTGTAGGGAGGAGAAAGATGAAAGGGCTTGCACAGTGTTATCTTTTGGAAAGATGAGAAAAAGACAGAAGAGGAGAGACTTGCCAAATGAAAGTGTGTTTGAGAGGGCGGGGGGTTGGGCAGAAGACGACACATCCACGTCCTTGGTGGATTGGCAAAAAGAGAAAAAGGAGAAAAGAGAAAAATAGTAAAAGAGAAAGAGTATAAGGGAGAAGGAATGAGAGAAGACAAACTGAATTTCTGCCACAGTAAAATGGCACTGAGGGGGAAAAAAATGAAAGGAAATGATAATTAAAGATGAGTAGTTGGACTATAGTGTTGATATTGTTGTGTTAGGCATAATTTAAGTGTAGTAGAAAACGCCTCCTATTCTTAACTCAGTTAATGATGAGGTGCAGCCAAAGGTGGACCAACAACGTATTAAGTAAAGGCTGTATACTTGCATAAATGTGATTTCTCGGTTTTCAATTTTTAATAAATTTGCAAAACACTCCAAGCTTTTTTAACATATTTGTCTGTAGAATTTTGAGGAAAGAGATTAATTTAGAACTATTTGAAAGAACGGTGTACCATATCAAAATGTGCAAAAAAATAAAATAAAATTAAGCGCTGCGAATACGTTTTGAATGCATCGTGCCTGAGGACATTTCAGAGTGAACAGGAAACCTAACAAACATGCTTTTTACTGTGAGAGGAATTTGAAGTGCCTGAAGTTCTCCCTGTACATGCCTAGAGAAAAC
Source organism: Poecilia formosa (assembly GCF_000485575.1). Taxonomy (NCBI): domain Eukaryota; kingdom Metazoa; phylum Chordata; class Actinopteri; order Cyprinodontiformes; family Poeciliidae; genus Poecilia; species Poecilia formosa. Next base: position 3,291,149 of record NW_006799952.1, on the reverse strand, counting down.
CCAGGCACGTACAGGGAGAACATGCAAATTCATTGCCCATGTCAGGGGCCCAGGGCCTTCTTGCTACAAGAAAACATCTGAAATGTAAATAAAACAACTTTTTCCCCCAAAAAATTGATACGTCTTTTACATTGAGAGATGATTGTTTCAAACTTATTTGTTCAAAATTTTCTGGCCCCTGGTAAATTTTGAGTTCAATTCTATTTGTCAGTTTGGATTTAAAACAGTTTTAAATGATTTATTTTATTCTTCCCCCTCCACCCCCATCTTAAAAACCCAGGATTTTAACTGGAGTGTTTCGACTTTTTATATCGAATGTATATTAATATTATTTGCATCTGCCAACATGGAACAGCATGATACTGATAATATGTTTTTCCAGCAATATTTAAGAGGAGAGGTTGGAGATGCTCCATCATAAATAAGCAAGTCTGTCTATCTTTGAACTTTTGTTGTTTGGAGCTAAAGCATAGTTCAAACAACAAAGGGAATAAATGGAACTTAATTCTGTTTGTTTTGTGCAACAAAGGATGAAGTTGAGAGGGTCAGTAGAAAAGAAAATACAAGGATGAGTGTTATTGACAAACTTTGAGGTGAAATACTTGAATAGAGGTAAAATTTGAGAGGAACAAGTTAACTGGAGTGATTGTCCCACTTTTGTCAGTTTTAGTTATAGGTTAAATATTGAAAACAAAAAACAGAAAGAGATGGAAAATGAGTTGGAGTCTGTTGAGAGAGACCAGTAGAGCAGGAGGGAAATAAAACGATTAGCTAAGGTGGGTAGACAGGGTTGGTAAAATAATTGATGGCCATGGTTGTAGCTGCTGCGGTAATAATATTACAGATGCAAGAGCATGCAAAGGTCACTTAGCATATTGAATATGTAATTATTTCTTTTGCTGTCTTTATGCCAGCCATCGTTTTCCATTTTTTACTTATTGTCTTGGTCTGTTTATGTGCTCCAATTTTCAGGATCGGGGTGAGTATTTGGGCTTTTGTGTTCCTGTTTGAACACAAAACCATGAGAAGAGGGTCTCTGCTGGAGGGCACGACTCTCCTGTTTACCACACACCAGGTTACTATCAGGTCATCTGGATGCTGGTGATATAATGAGTAGTTGAAGGACCTCTCTTTCTCTGATGGTAAACCTTTCTGGGTATTGTTAAACCTCTGTCATTACTATCCTTTTGTGTACTCAAGTGAACGTAATTTAGATTCTGAAGTTTACTTTACTTGTTTCTCCCGGCTATTCCGGTACCTTCCAGGTTGAAGCTGTCACAGGTGACCTCGTTTTTGTCAAAAGACTCACCCTTCCAACGCAATCCTCCTCCTTTGGTTTCTTAGTTCATGGATGCTTTGGTTGCTTCATCACTTTTCACCTCTGTCTGCCTGCCCCATTCTCAGACGTCCTCTGCTCAGACCCTGCTGGACTTCTCACTCAGGTTCCAATGGAAAATAAAGGATTCCCTTCTGACAAGCTCCATTTCCAGACACCAACATCTTTCACCCACCGCCTGGATCTCCAAGCCTCCCTGGCATCTGTTTTTCATCCTGGAACTGTAAGATCTCCTCTCAACATCTTGCATGATTCAACCAACTTGTGCTCCCCCTTCTAACCATTGCCTCTCCTTTCTGGACACCGTAGAAACTTGAAATCCTGACCCAATTTGTGTGTGTCTTGCCATTTATAAAACATACATTTTCTAATTCTGTTGACCCACCTGATTCTCCACCAGGGTCAGAAAACTTTAACATCAACAGCTCAATAGAGAGAGAAAAAACACTCTCAGCTTCTGAGAATGATTTGTTTTAAAGAACTATAAAAAGTGGGTCAGGGCAAGGATTTATTGTCATCTGAGAATTTATTTTTATGGAGCTGTACATTAAAATGAATTTTATGACACTGTTTTATGGTTGGATATCACTTTTTTTCTTCTTTTTTGTGTGCAAATTATATAGCTGGAATAAAATAAGGAAAAACACTGTTTAAAGTATAATTTTCAGGATTATGAATGAGATGAATTACAGTTAAGCCCTTTTGTGTGTTTTGTCTGACTTATGCCTGACAGAAAAGGTTTTATTAAGTTTCTAATGGACTCATTCATCATCCAGTGTATTTGTATAGCTGATTTCAGCGATAAGGTTGAATGCTGCTTCTCCATGTTTGGTTTTCTTTCTGGGAATGCAGAATGGCCTAACTGTAATTTCCCTATTATTTCTGTATCTATGTTATATTAGCATGCCTAACACTGGGTCTTTGAAAGTTCCACAAGCCATAGCAGGTTTCTAGAATTAATCCATGGAGCAGCATTTACTTTAGATTCAGAATAAGTTTTTTAGGATATAAAACAAAGTGATCTTCCAGTCTAATTTAGTGCAACTCTGGATCATAATGTTCTGCTTTAAAAAAATAAAAAATAAAAATAAAAAATAAAGTCAGAACATGCTGTCCCTCCTCAATAGAAAATGGGATGCAGACTTTATCACTTGTTCTTCACACCACCCCACTTTAAAAATCAGAAATCATCTTGTGCAGACAAATATTGATATATAGTAAGATGACTATTGTCCATTTTAAATTGGCTGTCTGGGACTGAGGTGTCTAAAATGATTTCCCCGTAACTTCCTCTCCTTAGAAACACTCGCCAAATTTTACTGAGAGACAGAAAAGCATTGCTAAGCCTGCCAAAAGATTTGCCCAGAAGCCTCCTTCCATTCTGACATTTTCAAAACACTTCCCCTGAGACAGTTTCCTGGCATCCCAACCAAAAGCTCAAATTACCTAAGCTGTGTTCTGCTTATTTCAAAAGAGCAGCAACTTCACTTTCCCTGTTAATCTTAGATGCTTTGAATTATTCCTCAAACCCTACTGATTACCTCTGTTAGAGTCATGTTTCTTCAAGACTGACTATCAGTTAAAAGAGGTAGTTTATAAATATATTCTAATATAAATGTTAACATGTTTTTAATATATGTAAATTTAGGCACACCTGTATCATTACACAAACCCCCATTGTGATATTTAAATTATGTTTCCATATAAATGTTATGCTGGTGATGAGGCCAAGCTGCATTAATTTAACTTCTAGCCACACATTTTGGCATTTCTCAAAGGAATGCGACGCGTAAGTCTAAACAAGATCTAATAAAGTGCATTTTGTAAAATAGAATTTTGTTTTTGTGACATAAATTACATATGTATATTGCTAAGGTATAAGATGGATACCTTATTTTGTGGTAAGAGTGCAGTCAATGCTCATTACAAACCATAATAAAATTAAGAGGTTCTATATTTGAAAATGGCAAACCCTAATGCACAAAAACATGAAAATAAAACAAGGTACCGCTATTTAAACTTCAGAATCAGAATCGGCTTTATTTGCCAAGTTCAAACAAGGAGTTTGACTTTGGCTTCTGTCGCCACCATCATAACAGTCTCAAAGAGCAAACTATACTAAATAACAAGAACACTTAAATGAGAACAAGAGCAGTATTTATAAGTTAGTGTGTGTTCTGTTATGTGATCTATTTTAAATCTTTCATCCTGTAAAGTGTTGCCAGCTCGTCGTGTGGCGAGCTGGCCACACGACGAGTTGAGTTGTCGCCCCGTGTACAGAGGCTACAGACCTCCATGCGGCCGCCTCGACCTTGAGTCCTGTTCTCGGTTCCTTTTCCGCATGTCTTTCCTCCCTTCTCTCTTTCCCTTTCCTATTGGAGTACTGTCAAACAAAGGCCACTGTTGCCAAAAATGTGGTTTTGAAAAGAAAAGACAATACAATATGCACATTCATGATCAGTGCTTTATTTTTATATTTTGTACGACATAAAAAAAAGGGGAAATATATCCTTTGAAAATCAAGGGCTAAATGTAGAGGTGCTTAAAGAAAGGGGATCAACTGAGAAGGAAACTTTTACTTTTGAAAATTTGCATTATTATAACTGCAAAATATGGAATAATTTATTTTGATCAATATGTTTTTATTTAGAATCTCTCCTCCCTCCAGTAGAAGGCAGAATTAACTATCATAGATTTGGAGTGCCATTCCCTGATATGTTCTATCAAAGTCAAGTATCTCTGAAGCCGTGTTTTAGTTTTCCGTCTTTTATATTGTACTAGTCCACATTTTTAGTGCAACATTGTTCATAAGTTAGAAGGGGTAAAACTTAGCATTCAGGGACAAACAGTATTTCACAGAGGTTAAACACATGGCACACTATCTGGAAAGTTGGAGTCAATACATCACTGAGATGTTGGCAGTTGTGGCAGATGGTTAAATATTGCTGGTAAATATTTGTAGGGTTAAGGTCACATGTTGCAAACCTCATTGACATCCTACCCTACAAAACTGGGAGAGGGTGAAATGGACCATTCCAAGTTTTAAAAAGCTAAATCAACATAACCCTAAAAGACAAACATTTGTGTCTGCAGCAATATCTTCTTGCGTGTGTGTGTGTGTGCGTGTGTGTGTTTGGGGCAAATCTTTAACTCCTCTGAGGGTTTTATGTTTTGACATTAGATGTCTCGATGGCAGCACCAGTCAGCAGTTGTGGCACTGTCAATTAATGAGTTTCACTTGAGACTTGCATGTTTCTCTCTGGCGCTGCTCTTTTTTTATGCAAACTGTCCTGAAACATGGCCAGTAGCCATAGCTCCTTTCACAACTGTTGAAGGCTGGAGACTGGCAATCTGTGCTGACAGAGCAATCACAGGCGTAAACACATATGTCATAAAAGTGAAGAGCATGGTAGGCCAAGACTGATGGTGCTTCTTACATCTCCTTTAGCTGCCACCAACTGTCAAATTAACACTGCGTAGTCTCAGTACTGCTGAAAGCAGTAGATCAACTTCCACTTTGCACACAACTAGATTTTACAAAAGAATTATTCCTTGAATTGTCCAAATTTTCTCAAGTTGTAGCCTCAAACTTCAATGATGTTTTTGGGCAATTTTGAAGTGGTAGCCCAAGACAAAGTGGAATACAGTCTTTTTCTATGATTATAAAGTGTTATTAACACTTTCACTCGAAATAAAATCTAACCAGCTTTCTACAGATGTCACCTGAGTAGTAAGCTGACCTGGCCAGTGTATAGTGTGAATAATTGAATACATCTGTTCTGTGAAGGCCTCATAGGTATTTTGGAGAACATTAGTGAACAAACCACATCAATTTTAAGGAACACAGCCTGGTAGCAGATCAGGGACAAAGTTGTAGAGACCTTCAAATCAGAATGAGGTAATAAAACAATGTATCCTAAATGTGGATGTATCAAAGAGAAGGGACACAGTGCATCATCTCAAAATTCTGAGAGTACAGCATGACTCTAAACCTACCATCAAAAGTCTCAAAAGGACAGCATTAAAGAATGCAGCCGGAGCCACACATTGTTTGCTGTAATTTGGAGCAATTACAGAAAACTATTTATTGTACAATCTGCAAGTTTGATCTTCATAAAAGATCAAACTTGAAATCCATCATTGACAGAAAACCATGAAAGATATGGTTTAAAGTTTGTTTCAAACCACATAGGTTACTCAAAGCACGTCATTCCAACAGTAAAACACGGTAGTGCCAGCATTATGATATGGGGATGCCTTTCTTCAGTAAAGGCAGGGACGTTGTTCAGAGTTGATAGAAGGATGGACAGAACTAAATAAGGGTAAATCCTAGAACACTGGAGACCGGGATGGCGGCCCACCTTCCAACAGCACAACAACCTTCAACATATAAGCAAATTTGTTTCAGAAGAACTAAATCCAGTTAAGAAGCTTTGACAGGACATGAGAAGTTTCCAGATGTTCCCCATCGAACCTGAAATGGTTTTAGATATTTTGCTGAAAAGAGTCAGCAGCAGCAGCTTCGTTCTCCAAATGTAGAAATAAAGCCAAAAGACTTGGCTTTATAATGTTGTGTTGGGGTGGCGAGGGCTGTTGTTTGGAGCTGCTGAATGTAACTAATAAAGTAACTTGTAATCTAACTTGGCTACTTTTGAAATCAAGTAATCAGCAAAGTAACAAAGTTACTTTTTTTAATCAATCTGAAATCAAGTTATTTTTTCACGGTAACTTTGCCATCACTGTGACAGTGTGGAGGAAATTTGAACACATTTTGCTGAATTACGTCTCGTAATCTCTCTCTGACACAATCTCATATTCTGAGATTTAAAATCTGACAACATTGGTAATTATGCGACTGTATGTGACTGCTGACCTGGGCACTTTCAAGTCATTAACAAGTTAAAACTGTCATTACATTGCCTCAGCTACTGCCTTGTGTCTCTGTGGATCTCTCGCAACTCAGCCTGTGCTTAGTATGAGGGGTCTGCAAAATGCTGGAGCAGCATTTGGCCTGAGAACAGAAGAGTGGATGGTGTGAGAGAGCAGACCGGTGGAAGCAGATCAATGTGGCCTGTATTCATTAACCCTCACTCACAGCTCCTATCCCTCCCCAATCACCACTCCACCATTTTAGGACAGCAGGAGGTTATTTATTAGCTGTCCTGCCCCAGTCAGCAACATCGACCAACAATGTGAAGAGGGTTGACTCACAACAGGATGTACCGATTCCCACACTGTGGGCTAAACTTGGTGATCTATGAGTGGATGCATCCTAAAGAAATCGGGATCATGCATTTCTATTTAACGACTGTCAGAGGCAGGAGGAGGAACTCAGACTAACTCTGTTTGCGATTTATTTAAACTGTTACATAAGAGCAAAATATGAGGTATCTGCAGAATAAGACCAGACGACATTATTTAGTTGACTGTATAAGCTTTCAGGTGGATTTGTTAAAAAGCCACAAGCTACAATGAAAAACTCCTCTTGATTATTAAAATGAAAAAACTTTGACAAACCTTTCACTAAATATGTTTATGCTGTTTATGTTTATATATATACTGCTCAAAAAAATAAAGGGAACATTTCACTTTAATTTTGTGTGTGGCTCCAAATCCAGGCCTCCATTGGTTAATAAATTTGATTTCCATTGATGATTTTTGTGTGATTTTGTTGTCAGCACATTCAACTTTGTACAGAACAAAGTATTCAATGAGAATATTTCATTCATTCTGATCTAGGATGTGTTATTTTTGAGCAGTATATATACATATAAATGGGTGATTGGCGGTAATTGGAAAAAGAGCTACTGTTGTTGTTAATAGATGTGGGTTCACTCCGGGTGTTCCGGCTTCCTCCACGTTCATCAACATCAGTACTCATCTTCATCCATTGTAAGATTCTTATTTCTAATTCGAAACAAAAAACCAGGAAACCACATTTATTAATTAAATCAAGATTTATAGAAAGAAATGTAAACAGTATGGAGCAAAAATACTTCTGTGTCTAACAAAGACATCTAAACCTATAGGAATTGGGAAACATTTTGAAATGTATTTGTCTCTCTCTCTGTATGTCTGTCTGTCTGTCTGTCTATCTTATTTCATCATTATCATTTTATCATTATGCTACAGTTGTTTGTAATTTACACAAGATGAATATGGAGATGGAATGAGTTGGTTTCCTATCAAGCTATAAGAATGATAATAAACTTGCTAACAAAAATCCTCAGACCTTCAGCCCATAGGCGTTTCTAGACACAGGCCAACAGAAGTGGCTTTTTGACTCACTTATATATTAAATGATGAAATATTGCCCTGTTTTCTGTTTCATTCTTCTTAATTGCCCTGTAGCCAGCAATTCATTCACATATAGCTACATTTATTATTATTGATACTTTAATTAAAGATGAATTGTACAAGTTTATGTCATTGGGGCTGGGGGCGCCGATGACATGTTCGCATACACCTCAGAAAGTATGTAGTTGCGCCCTTGTTGAACATGCTTCGTGGTTATCAAAATGACAAATTGTGTTGTCTAGTCAGGTGACATTAATAACATAAATGTTTGTTTGGTTTTGGTTTTGTGTGGTTTTATTTAGGAGTGGTCAAGCAGGAAAGTGGGTTGTGTGTGAGATAGAGAGAAGACATGGTACAAGTCATCAGGCCGGGACTCTAACCTGTGACTAAGGCCTCCATACGTGGGCCATTCTTCACCCCTGTGCCACCACCGTGCCCCTTAACTGCATGAATATTAACACTGCTTGGTCAGATGAAAAACTTTGCAGTACAATACAAGAAATAAGATGAAATGTAATCTCTTTATTTGGTAAAGGAGCAGTGAATCTGATTGCCATCTCTGCAGCCAATTTAGCCTGGAAGCTCAGAAATATATGAATAGGTAACCCTTCAATTCTTATAATGTGATACCAACTATATTATTGCTTTCTCTGACACCTGCAATTCTGTTGAGTTATTTTTATGAGCCTTATGGATCTGTGAATAGGGAACACCTAAAAACTGTACCGCAGGGAGGCCCTCGGTTTTCATATTGGGAACTACTTATACTACTGTCTACTATGTGACTCTCTAAAAAACCCTGCTTTAAAATTAAATTGAAATAAAACTGAACTTTTTGTACGCAATGAAAAAAACAGAATGAATTCTCAACTACCAGGGATCAAATCGTGCACCATATAACAAAGGCATCCATCGCTTTTCAAACGTAGGGAATTTGAATTCAACACACTTTTGCAATTGACCCGTAGATTATGATCATCCTGATGGGCACCTCTACTGCGCAGTAACAGTTTAAATCCGACATTAGCATTTCAACATGCTGCCGGTATAAAAACGAAGTTCAGTACAAAAATGTTTTACCTCTTTGTGTCACATGAGCATAAAATGGACAGGCTGAAATTGTATTTATTTATTAACGGTAACAGATAAAGACATTGTTTCTAGATGTCTTATCTGAAAAACACGACACATCCAGTAAAGGTTTTATCACCCTTTCTGAAGTAGATTTTTGCAGAGTATTTACTTTCCAACTTGTCCAAGCTTCTCTGAGACATTCTTTGTGCCAAGTCTCAGCCGACCTGTAAAGCAGTCAACGAGTTTGTTCAAACAAAGCCTGTTACCAACCATCTATCTAGTGACATATTGTAAACTGCATCGTTAAGCCCAAAGTATTCATGTCCTTGATAGGGACATGGGAGTATCAATCTGAAAATTATTTATAACTTCTGAATAATCCATAGAAACGTTTGTTTTGTGGATTACTCTGAGTGCCTGGGAACTACACTGAGATGGTCCACACATACAGACACTGGTCAGAATATCTGGCAAAAACTGTACTTTTTTTTTTTGTTGCAACAGAAGTACATCCATCTGCAGGAGCTGTCATTCATCTGCCACACTGCCATTATTGTCTGTCCAATGTTCGTTCATCACTTGTGATAGCTGTTCCTGCTGTCACAAGTGGCTGAATGGTAATTCTGTTTTATTTACTGTTTATTTTTTTATCTTTTGTTTTACACATATTTAATCACTGGGCAGTTTAGATTTTCATTGTCAATTAAAATCTTTGTTATTTTTATTAGCCTCACTCTTTAGTTGACTATTTGCAGTGCACGCATCTAGTTTAACTTTATTTGTCAGATTGCTACACTTTGTTTGGTGGATAATATACAACAGATTTAGTTTTGTTGTGAGTCACCAGTTACCTTGGAGTTGTTCCGGGAATTCCACAAAGAAAAGAGTCCCAGCTGCTTCAATTCTCCTAAAATGGAATAACCTTTGTTCTGGCTGGAGGAAGTGAGTGCCGCTAGCATCTTGCAAACACCATCTACCCAGGATGCATTGTAAATAACATTGCAACATTTGTGTGACAATATTTGATTTAAATTTATAAAAACTAAACAGCACATTACATTTTTACTGTATTGTTTTTTACATTTGAAATAAATATCTCAAATGAATAACATTGTTACAACTAATTGTGAATACCTTTAACATAGGATAAATCTGAAGAAAATAAATATGGCAAAAAATTATTTAAGTGGCTTTTTGTGATTTCATTTATTTAGATGAAAACATTTATGGAAGTCTTGCTGACCACTGGATTGAATTCTGTCTGCCCTCAAAAAAGAAAAAAAGGTGCATCTTTCAGTCAAAGCCTTTACTACTGTTTTCCCAATTTCCTTGGCCAATCTCCTGCACACAGCTGACCATTTTATTTTAGCAATCTATCTTACAAAGTCATATCTTGTCAGACAAACAGCTCTTAACAGAAATACTGCAACTCGATGGATTTTATTGATTTTACTGTGCTGAGAACAAACACGCTAGGTGTTTGGTAGTTGTCGAAAACAAACAACCAGTAAATTGGGTAATATCCTAATCCCTTGTCTCCCACTCAGAGGGAATCTGCACATCAGGTGAAAAAAAAATGGAGAGACAGTAAAAGAGAGAGAGAGAGAGAGAGAGAGTGATGAATGAAATGATGATCAGTGAACCAGTCACTGTGAGGAATAGCACTTGCTCTGATCACACTCCTGTTAAAACCCTGCACAACACGTTAACAGCTTTTAAGAAATTCTGTCAACAATGCAGGCTGCTTGACGATTCTTTACCAGGAGTTTGAGGCAATGTTTGGTTGTTATGAACACTATGAGGATTGTGATGGTAATCTCAATAATTCATAGCAGCATGCCTCTGTGATGTTAAGTAGTACCTGCAACTTCCACCCTCCATGAAATTAATATTCAGCATGTTGCATTTATTTATAACAAATCCACTTTTTTTTTCTTTTTCTGGATCCCATTAATGTTTTAGTGAATTTAAAACAAAAAGGTCTACATTGATTGTCTTAAGTGCAAAGACAGCAATCTTGGCAGAAGTTAGATCATTTGCTACAGGTTAGTCTACAGGTTTTACATTATGATAGTAAAGCGATCGCAGAGACTTTAAACCTACTAAACTGTTCTACATGTAAGAACGACACTTAGTCATCAAGATTGTGCCAGCAAGTGTGGTATGCATTTGTATTCAGCTCCCCTAAGATGAGGTAAATTCTTGAGCATCATTTAGTAAATAAACATCTGCAATCCTAGCAAGAATAAAACCTACCACATCAAATTTAACTATTAAGCTCCTATTAGTCAGTTGGCAATATTTCTACTAGAATTTGTCCTTTTATTTTCTATTACATATAATATTCCTAGAAAATAAATAAATAAATCACCTGGTGCAGTTTTGGGTAAAAGGTTACTCACATACCTTTGGCTGAGACATTGAACTCAACATGACTCTGACCTATTTATTGGTAATAGGTCAGAGTTTTGCCTTTGTTGTCAAACCTTTCATAAAAGTATTCAATAAGAACAAACCAAAAAAAAACAAAACATCTGTATAAATCAATCCACTAATCACTTTAAAAATAAGTCAGAGTACCATCACCTTTCTTTTTTTGGACAATCATGCTCTTAAGCACTACAGTTGTGATGTATGAAGGCAGTGTGCTGGATGGACTCCCTCTCCTCTCATATGCAAATAACATTCCCCCATGCAGCTCTGTGATTGGCTTGCTGTTATTAATATTCTGCCAGCGTGTGACTTCCTTTGCCTGGAGTTACAGTGCCAACAGGCAGCACTAAAAAGGGACTTTGTCAATGTTTGATGTCTCATGAAGTGATGCAGTGTGTACGTGCGCGTATGTGCTTGAGTGTTTGTGTGCGTGTGTATGTCTGTTTTCTAAGAAGATTCAAATTTGTGCAGCAGGAGACACTATTTCTCTCTGGCATCAGATTGAGTGGGAAGTGACCATCTTCTTATAAATGTGATAGCAATAAAAACACCTCGATAAAATCCCTGTCTCAACTGTCTGTGTAGAATAATCAAACTTGCTGAAAGCTGCGGTCTCCACTTCACTCAGAGTGTTTGCCTGGCAAAAGCAGGAATCCTCCGTTTTCTCAGTTAGCATATGTTATAGGGATTTCATGAAACAGACCAACATGTGCATAACTGCGAAGTGGAAACAAAATGACGCATGATCTGTAAAGTGCATATGTAAGCAGCTCACCTGAGTCAATGTGCTTGACAAAAACACCTTTGACTACCATTAAAAAGGCAAAACCTATTTGCCCATTGTTATTTTCAAACTATGACATACTTAGTTAGAGTGGAGGAAGAAAATTTGTAGACATAAATTGTCAAAATATCTCAATTAAGCTTGTGGAAATTCTGGGGTTTGATTGGTTATAACAGTCATGGTCTTGACTGATGTTAAAGGTTTGGGTCTACATGATGTAATGTATTCCCTAATGTTCTCCAAAAAAGCTGTTTAGTCTTCAGTAATTATACTGAGATCAGGCTGTTATAGACGATTAACTAAAGTGACCTCTAAAGGCCAAACTGGATTTCATTTAGGGGTACCACATTAAAGAGGGGGCGACTATATACATGCCATACTTTTTTAGATTTTTTTTTTTTCAGTTGTAAAAACATTTTTTTTAATAATGTATTATTCTCCAAGTTTGGCACCACTATGTGTCAGAATGTCAGAAAGATTCCCAGCAATATCAACCTGTTCCTTTTTATCCATTTACACCAGGCCCTCTTTCAAGTCTGTCTCTTGTCATAAACAAGCTGCATCTTTTGTTGAGTCATTCATGCCATGCTAAACCATGTACAGGACTGTGATGTGAAGACTAAACTAGCTGTGACATATTTGCCTGTGGCCAGCCTTCAGTCAACCGTTGTCACACTAAACCGCTCTGTCACTGCTACGTTTCAACAATGGCAGCAGGAGCAGAACGTTTTCAACACAGATCATAGGGTTTGTCATGACAAGAACCTCAGCTTTAACAAGTATGTAGGTGTGTGGGTAGACCCAGTAAAACCCCCTGAACTGGAGCTTAACCTTCCATTAATACATTCATTTACCATAGTCAGGCTGTGGTTCCCTCCAGGTCCCCCTGGGTTTTGCCCCAAGAAAGCGTTCAGGCATGGTCAAGCAGCACTTTCTCAATTGAAGTCAGGAGGTCCAAATAAAAGAAAGAAAGTATCAGTTGGTCATTTGTCTATAACCACACCAACAATAAGTGCAAAATGCAAATGTGTGCTCAAATTACACTCACATGCACTTCACACACATGGATCTCATATTTATTTTAGTCAGAATAATGTGTACATAGGAGCCAATTATTTTAGAATGAAACTGACTTTCTTAATCATAGCTCTTTCAAACATCGCCAAGTACCTGAAAAAGAACTCAGTTGAAAGTGAGCTTGTTTGGATCAAACCGATAGGGTCATGTTTTTTTAGAATGGAGGTTGTTTCTTAGGAATGAAGAAGATTCAACATCAGAGAGACTCCATAGAAGGTCAGATTACACGCAGCATCAATCAGCTTCCATACATGCAACCAGAAGATACTGACTCATCCTGAAGGAGCTCTCTTTTACTCTGTGTGAGAGCATGAATATGTCTTATTTGAAAAGCTGTAATTAGATTTGACACTGATGGTCTGCTTTCTATAGTTATATTCATAAAAAAAAAAAAAAAAAAAAACGGCAGTTCATTTTTTTGTGCATTGCATTGAAATTAAGGAATGGACATTGGTTTAGAACAACAAATGTATTTAATTTTAATATTTACCATGCTTCATTAAGTTTCATTTTAATGGCGCATGTGGCTACAAATATCTACATTGGAGTGTTCATATAAAGGCCAACTCAAAGGTTGGATGCACCAGACGTCTTTGAACTTTTTTGAAAGTTTGACTTTGGTTTCTTTTATAATTCCAAGATGAAGAACCTCAACTTCAATGGGTACATAATTTATAGGTCGCAGCTGATTGGTGTATACTTTGCTTTTACAGTGGAGTTTTTATTAAACATTTTGAACTTCATTCTACAGAGTTTTGGCTGCTGTTTGAGGTTTTATGCATTGAACAGCACAACTGCCATTGAACACCTTCTCTCTGTATTTGTCATTAGTGACAAGGGGTTTGACAATCTTTATATGATTATTTTCTTATGTTTTGTACTACAGGCAACAACATGACATCATGAAACCAAAGTCAATAAATACCCACTTAAATATATATCTATGCATGCATTTCTTCCCGTAGGCTGTTGGCTCAGTTTCTGCTTGATGTTCCCCCTTATGAATAATAACACAGATGGCCTGCCAATGAAACCAGTGAAGGGAAATATCCCCCAAAGTTTCTGGTGATAAACACGTAATGTAGAAAATAAAAAGCATGTAATTATAGTCACTTGGGAATTTAAGTTAAACCTCTTGTAAATAGTTTTCTAAAAAGCTTTTTTTTTTACTTTGTTCATTAAAAAGCTGACTTACTGGACACATGCCAGTGTTTAACCAGGAAGCTCTGCAGAAATGCTTTTGTTCTTCTAAAGAGCGTTTCTATATTTGGTATGCGTTCTGTTTTTCCTGCTGTGATCTATATCCAGGGCCTTAACCTCAAACCTTGAGATAGGGATTGTGTGCTCTGGAGACTGGATAATTTGATATTCATTGATTGAGTCAAAAGCCAATCTGAAACAGAGGAATTGTAGTTATTGCTATTGATTTTAATAACTAGACTGTTACAGTTCATTCAGCTCAGCTCAAGTCAATACAGAAAAAGAACTGTTTCCTTTTCCACAAAAGGAGAAATGTTTGGTCCTATAGCTTTGAATGTTATTGCAAAATGTAGTGTGACAGGTGTTACTCTCTGCAACTTGAAAAGCTCAGAGAGAGAGAAAAAATATCTCAGAAGCTGATAGTAAAGTAGTTGCAACATGGTGAAAACATGTGCGGTATATCACTACGCATCTAGAATTGCTGTGTATTACCCTCAGTATATTCAAGTGGCCCTGTATATTTTTAGTTTCAATCTCTACGATAAGTGAATAAAGGCTGGTCATGTCTTTATTCAGTGAGATCTTCCCTCTACTGATCAATTAGTCAGTTATTAGTTTTTGTACTCTCTGTGATGCTTCAAAAAAGCTTTTGAGAAAAAAAAACAAAACAAACTAAAACATTCTATTTAATGCTGAAGGTTATGTTAAAATGAATGTAAGTTTATTACATAATTCTGGGAGTGTACAATATTGACAAGATACAAGCTATTAAAGTCATGAAGATATGTTTACATATACTACATTTACATTTCCTGCAATTTGGGAGTCCATACATTTGCCTTGTGAGCACTCAAAAAGTCAGCAATTAAACTTTTTGTGCCTCTCCAAACATTTCTGAACAATTTTTAGAGGCTCCTTCTACTATTAGTCTAAATTCCCCCCAATTGTCACACCTCCACGTTATCCACCGTGTCCATGAGGATACCGATGTTCTCATGACAGCTAAGAAATTACAAAAACAAATTAAACTTAAGATGAACTAATAAAAATGAAATAACCAGTTGAACAGAAGAAGAAGAAGAAAATAACATCCATCTAATTAACTTAATCTTTACAATTTACATTGAGGTGTCCATTAGTGTTTCTGATTTGGGTTTATTTAGTAACTAAGTCTCATTCTAGTAGCCCACTGGGAATCCAGACCCACTTTGTACAAGTTTAGTCTTAGGAAAATCCATTGAGGTCCACATACACATGCTGCCTGGGGAAGTAAACTGACTAGTGGTGAACCTGCAACATTATAGGCCCACAATGTATCAAGTCATGACCAAAGTTTCTCTTGTTGTTTTATTGGAAAATATTCTGTCTTAAACAACTGATAACCCCACGGTTTAAACCAGTTTTAGGTGAAAATAAATAACGGATCCATCTCACCCAGTTAAGAGTCCGCTGAATCTGTGAAAGCACCACTGGTATGATGGAGAATAATATAATACATACCAGGCTATTGTCTGATACAGAATTTATAATTCAGTGTCTCATCGCAAGTTGTGTGGAAAAGAAGTGTTTTGTTGAAATAACCGGCTTAGGTTAATGTTCCATGGCATTATTGTTCCTAAACCATGAAGAGCTCTGAATCTTTCTACCGTTAGCACACACATGCGCAATCACAGTGTGTGTGTGCGTGTGTGTGTGTTCTCCTCTTCCACTCTCTCTCCCTTTCAGGGACACATTCACACCCACACACACCTGTCACCGAGGCCCATTAGCACCCCTGTGGAGCTTCTGTTTGGCTTTTAGACTGACGCACAGTGGAGCCCCGCATGAATGCAGGACTGGCACTGTCCCACTCTGTTTCCCGTCCTACCCCGTAGTGGTGAGTGGAACAAAGTTCAAAAGAAAATCCTGCTTGGCCACACTCACGTGCATGCGCACGCACTCAAACAGCTTCCACCAGCCCTGCAGCAGTGACATCACCACATCGGATGGGACTAGAGCAGGTTGATCTTAATTGAATTTCTATCAAGCAAACACATACATAAAGACTAAGTGTTTAGGACATTAGAGTTGAAGCTATAAGTGTGTGTGTGTGTGTGTGCGTGTGTGCGCGTGTGCGCGTGGGTGTGTGTGTGTGTGTGGGGGTGTGTGTGTGTGTGTGTGTGTGTGTGTTCACATGCATTTTGGGAAGTATAAGCTACCGCATGCATGTTTATTTGGGTCTGCAGTTTTATGAGATTTATGGTGTAGGTGTTTTTGGAGAGGAAAAAACATCAATATGTTACAGGATTGTTTTTTTTTTTTTCACCAGTGTTATCTTTTCTTTCCCACCTACATTACACCTCCATCATCCTGGGATGGATTAAATCAGC
Source organism: Poecilia formosa (assembly GCF_000485575.1). Taxonomy (NCBI): domain Eukaryota; kingdom Metazoa; phylum Chordata; class Actinopteri; order Cyprinodontiformes; family Poeciliidae; genus Poecilia; species Poecilia formosa. Next base: position 3,274,579 of record NW_006799952.1, on the reverse strand, counting down.
AATAAAGACCTCCATCCATGTCTCTGTAAAAGACATGAGACAAATTATCATCACAAAACAATGAGCAGCCCTGTAACCCTATTTTACAGCACTTGTATTTGTTCTGCTCTGCTCATCTGTTGTAGCTTCTTCTTCTTCATGTTATCATGTGTACATATACATCTCTGTTAGTTAAAAAAAAGACCAGAGATGCAGCAGGAAAAAGACAAGAGAAATTTATTAGTCACAGCACCTTAGGCGGTGCATTTTCAGATGGCCAGCAAATGATTAGAAATGGCTTTTATTGACACTGTAAATGTGCTTCACCCAGGCAATAGGCTGCCAAGGGATAAAAGACTCTTACTATCAAAGCCACGTGTGGCAGGCCTCCCACAATGCAGCCCTGTGCATGTGTGCCAGTGTGCCTATATTTAAGAGCTTTTCCATCGGTTCTCATTTAATTACCCCCCCTGCGAATTAGCCACGGAATGGGAGACTAGCTATGGAATGTTAAGTATCTTTGGTAGGGAATTATCTGTTTCGGCTTCCCCCCGCCACTTTTTGATCTTCGAGAAAAGTCATTAGTTTGCAAGTAATCTGCTCCATCTCCATCATTCTCATTTACATATTTTTACTTCTTTTAGTCATCCCCAGTGTGATGTCTTTACTTAGGTAGTTTTGTAATCGCAAATAAAATTGTCCCCTTATGTACCGAGGAGGGGTTAATCCTCTGAAGGATTTGTTATAAGGCAAACATCGCAAGGGAATGTCACTTATAAAAAGATGTAAGAAAAAACAAAAGCTGAAGCCATTTCTTATAAGGGCAATGGGCAGACACAAAGATTAAAAGCATAGACACTTGTGGTTTTTGGGGTCGTGCTTCTAAGACTGACAAGAAGATGTTAACACTGGATGAAGAGCAACCATTAGATTGTAATTGGATGACCAGATGCTCCTTATGCTGCATACAAATTATAGTCTTTAACTTTGCCGTGCCACTGGCGTTCTCTGTACTATTACTGCTCGGCAATACATATAATTGAACCCTTCAGTCAAGAGAAAGAAATGCAATGCTAAATTTCAAGCTCCAGGAATCTTCCGCAGGACCCCTTTCTATTTAGATGTGACACTGCAATGTCCGTCTCCTGGTGCATACCTCTTTCATTTAGGTTGTCACAGATTGCTTGCAAGTGATATTTAGGTGAAAATGTAAAACTCTGGCCACTTCAGGATTGCTGAAATCACTTTCCAGTCTTTTTGACAGAAGGGAAAGCTGTGTCAATGCCAAGAGAAGCATTAGCGGACCCTGCACTTTCCCTCCCTACCCCCAAATGGATATTAATAAACCCTGCTCTGTGTAGCATCTACTCTTCTACGGAACCCATTTCTTCCTCTCCCTCCTTTTTAATCCCCTCCTATCTTGCACTCCTTCCCCTTTTGGTTTTCTGCATTCAGTTCTTTTCCCCTTAAGTGTCAATAACTCTCGCTTGCAAGATACACAAACACACACACACACACACACACACCCCCACACACACGCACACACACACACACACACACACCCCCACACATACACACACACACGCAGACACACACACACACATAATCGTAGTTGCAGTGTCAGGCTTTCCATGGGGGCTGGTATGGTTATACAGTAGACTCTGTGGGTTTAGTAAAATCCTCATTAGGACATAGTGTAGGTGTGAGCATCCCTGCGGCTGCCTCCAAACAAAATGCTTACCTAAACAGGATACTCTGTAACACACAGCTGCACTGACCAGGCGAAGAACAAAAAGAAACAGAGACAAGCATTATTAAAAGGCAGGAAACATCCACTTCTCAACAGACACACTAGGCCCTACATGCTTTACATGATCTCAAACGCTAAACTAACAGATACAATTGTTGTGCTTTTCTGTGGTGACAGGTCCTCGCCTTATTAATGCCAGTCAAAACTGCAGAGTAGTCAACAGCATCTTTCTGAATAAAATCAAATACCAACCATCAAAATATTCAGGATGAAACGATTCTGACTAGTTTGAACATTGAACAATAAATTGAACCTGAGTGCAATGTCTAATAACTAGGATCAACTGAAATGTATGTAATTAAAATTTGGACTGAACTGACTTTGGTTTTTGTAGTGCTGCGAAATAGCACTATAAAAATAAACTAAATGGAACTGAAGTGAATTTGAAAAGCAGGGCTGCCATTTCCCGAATACACAATCTTGTTCCCTTGCTGTTGATTATCTTACAGGCTGTGGGAAAGTGAAGTTAGTGTTGACTTATAGACTGTAAAGGAAGAAACAGATTTTATTCCTTCACAATTTGTACCACAATAAGAACAGGGTTTGACTGTAAAGACTTGATGCTGAAATTATGACTGGAGAGCATATTTTTTATCTGTCCTTAAAGCTGCAGTGAGCAACTTTTATTAAAAATATGCAATATGTGAATAAAACAAGTCCATCCGTCTCCTTCCTGTGGTCCTACTGCCACCTGTAGAAAACACAGATCACGAGCAGAAACAACCAATCAGAGCCAGAAGTAATGTCTTACCTACAGCTCCTTCCCCACAATAGAGCCTGCCATGAATGTGCAGCCTTGTTAGCATGGCCACCAATGACTGCAGATAAACAGTTTTCCATTAACAGTAATGTGTCTCTCTGTCATTAGCAAAACTGTAGCCAACTAGCAGGATGTACATAAGTCAATTCAAGGAATTTCAAGGTTTCAGATAAAAATCTGGTAAGTTTATGGTAAAACAATGTCTTCATTTTAGTCTTAATCCTCCAATTAATTTTGATTTGTGTCAAAGAATAAATTAATTTATTTAACCACTGCATATTAATGAGTTTAAAGAAGGTTAGTTTTTTTAGGAATCCCAACTAACCCTATTGAACCCCAGTGTGTCTGCATTTCATTAATGTGCTTTAAATAACATTAAAGCATCATATTTCTATGCGTCTGATATTATAGGAAATGTAGCATTATGTATAGGTTAGCCAGGTTGTCACAGATTTGCCATTTGTGCTGCACATATGATTGATGGTGACAAAATCAACAGAAATGTTATGGAGGAAGCATTTCCCTACATTTGAAGTAATTCATCAAAACAATTTATGAACCCACTCTTTTTGGGGGTTGGGAAGAGAATTAAGACATATGCCTATTTTAGTTTCCTTCAGATCTGTTGTTCTGTGTCAACCCAGATAATCATGCACATGTTGTTTTTCAGTTTTACAGTGCATAGATTTTAATTTTAACGAGGATGATTTCTCACTTTGCAGAATGAGAATCTAGTTGCCATTTTCAAAAGTTTCTAAAGTGACACAATGTGCTTTGCCAGCTTCAGCAATAGGCTCTTATTTTTTTTAAAAACAAAAAAAAGTCTGCTGACTTCATAATTTAAACATATCAGCATCAGAATGATACCAATTTTTAAATTATGCCAAATATAATTTCCCTTACTGGATACTACCAGAATTACAGGTGATGGCTTTAAATGTAAGCACACTTCCGACATGTCAGTGAAGCGCTGTGACTAATGATGGCTCTATCCATTCAAGAGAGAAACGCCAGATGTTTAGTTACTCTTCACATGGTAGGGCTGTCGGGTTTCTGAGAGTGGCTGTGAGGAGCACCTGTGCAGGCTCCACATCGAGAAAGGCAACGACATGACAAGCATTGGCTCGATAAAATTAGCATTCATTTAAATGCACTTGTTCGAGCGCCTTCCTCTGTGACTCCTCATTTCCACTCACACATGCACTTACACTTGAAGGGCTGCTCATTTGGCTAACAGACCTCATTACACGGGTGGATGGACCATCGACCCCATAGTGACGGAATTAAAGAAATCTCCTTTTTCTTCTCTTTCCCCCAATGTGTGTGACATGATGTCTAGGAGTTATTTACCTGCTCCCTGTACCATGACAGCTAATCTCACCTTGAGCTCTAAGACTTTGTGAATAACAACAAAATGTCTGCTGTAAAATTAAATATTAGTTGTTGTTTTTTTTTTTTTTTGCCTGGGAGGAAAGCTTCTTGGCATTTATTGTCTTTCTAAACAACAACAACAACAACAACAACAACAACAAAAACAAACAAAACAAGGCCTTATTTTTAAAGATCAATAACACCAAAAGCTGGAACAAGATGAACAATATGCTAATTTATAACCAATTACCAGTTTAGACAGAAAGCTTGTTAGTAAAAGCTTTGTGTTTTTGTAGCAGAGGAAATAAAAAGATGTAGGAGGTTTAGATGAGATGGAGGAGGGCTGAGGGTGAAACAATAGATGCTTTAGAGCTGTGATATGAAATGTGTAAGGTCTACTGTGACTTAAAGTCCCCAGTTTTGGAGAGGTGCGTTTATGTTATTTTTCTCAAATATGAGTGAGGTTTGTTTTTTTCACCAAACGCAATTTACAGCAAGCAACCGTCTTAAAACATCCAAGAATTATGCTATTTTAAATGAAAGATTTAGATACACTTTGGTCACTTAGCTCAAACCCTGATTCTTGGCGAGTTCTCTTTACAAGTCCCAGTGGTGGTACTTTGTCTTTAGTGATCTTTAGTGGTATTCAGAAATAGAATACCATAACTCTGGTCAAAGCAGTTATGCTTTGGCCATTGCTTGATCTTTGACTTAGTGGATGGTGGTGAACCTGGAACTGTCATGAGTGTTTGGTTGTTTATGTTTTGGTGTTTCTTCCATGTTTGTATTTTGACTTTTTCTTTGTTTATTTTATGTTCAGCCTAGATCTCACTCACAATAGATCTTTCTTAGTATTCATCTCGCTTAGTTTTGCTCCTCCTTTGATCAATGATTCACCTTGGTTATTGTTTATTTTCACCTCAGAGGCTCTCATTCAGCTGTATTTTCAAAGAAATGAAATTACACACAGGTGAGTTCTATTTACTGATTGACGTCTGAAGGTAAATGGTTCCACTCTTTGACTTAGGAATATCAGAGAGAAGGGGACTGAATACATCCATTCAGTGTCTTACACCCTTGTCTCTAATGGGGATGGGAGGGTTGCTGGCGCCCATCTCCTGTAAGACGTTTCGGGTGAGAGGCGGGGTCACCCTGGACAGGTCGCCAGTCTGTCACAGGGCAACACAGAGACAGACAGGACAAACAACCATGCATGTTCTCACACCTAGGGAGAATTTAGAGAGACCAATTAACCTAACAGTCATGTTTTTGGGCTGTGGGAGGAAGCTGGAGTACCCGGAGAGAGGGCTGAATACATATAAATGCTATAATCACATGCATTTTTTCATCAATACCTCAGGATGTTTTCATGCTTCCCCAGTCTTCCAAGCTCTGCCTCTGCTCTTCAGCTTTGTTGGACCCACCTGCGTCTTGGCTGATGGTCTACCTGGGTGCTGCAGTACTGAAGCTCCTTTAAGTTTCTGCCTCCCTGCCAAATTACTGACCACCTTCTCCTAGTAGAAGTTCAGTCCTTTTCTTTGTCCTTGTTCCGGCTCCAAGTTCCTGACCTAGTTCATGTCCCTGGATTTTCCCTGTCTTGACTAGCCCACGATGGATTTCTACAGCCTTTCTCATATCTAGAATTCACAGTAAGAACTAAGACTGCTGCACTTTGAATGTCCCCTTGAAAGAGTGTGCAGAGTTATGCTTTGACCATTGCTTGATTTCTGACTTCCCCTACTGGATTTTGGACTGTGGTCTTTAAACTCAGAAGTACTTCCCACAGACTGAAGAGGACAGCAGCAAATTTTGCCAGCTTCCCCCCACCCCCGCTCCATGTGATTAAACTGAAGCTCTGAACTCCCAAACATCAACCCCCCCGACGTCAGTGCAGCTGTGGCTTCTCTGCTCATTCTTCAGAGCTGCTGGTTTGTCAAGCGGATACTTTTTCTTGCACATTTCCACAGAGCTGCATGCAGTCTTGTATGTTGGACCATTTTACTAAATGCATCCTTTTACTCTTTGCTCCCATGGCTGAATTTTTGGGTCCCGATGTCAAATCTAATTCAAATTTAGATCTGTAAAAACTCTTGCATAATTTAAATACACCAAAATTTGATTTTACAGCTTGACAAAAAGTATGAATACATTTTCACAAAGTGAAAGGAAGGTGGCTTCTGTTGTAGAATAATTTCCTGAGAAAACTGCAAAACCCATGGGGCCTTTCCACAAAGGCTTGCTGTGGCTCTTGCGATCCCTTCATGTACACATCAGTGAAAGTTTGGGGACTCACACAAATGAATGGTGAGCATGTAAAAGCTTTAGGAAGTAACAGCAGACAAAAGTTCCCAAAACCAAGATCTGAAAGACACGCTTTTGGAAAAAGGGTATTTATAAAAGCTTGCCAATATCTAATTCCTACTGGTGGCCTTTAATTGATGTTTTATTGTGTATGAAGTATAGATGACAGAAACGTTTATGAAAATGGGGAAATATTGAACTGTTAGTGAGAATCCAGACCCTCTGTACAAAGCAAAGCATAGAACAAAGGCCTGGTTTTCACCAGGCTAATAAAGATCTAAATAATCATGACAGCTTTAATTGACATGAGAACAACCAGTTCAAATCTCCTCCAAGGCTGGTGTCTGGACAGTATGGTGAAGTTTTACAGACAAGTCTTTATAATTGCAGATTATTGGGCAAAGCGTTGCCCAAAAACAGCCTGTCTCACAGATGCCCACACAAGCACAAACACACTGCTCATTGCACAGCACAAAAGCATGAACAAAGATATTCTGCAGGAAGACATTATTAACCCTGAGAGGTTTAAATATATGAGTTGATTTTTATAACAGCTTGGAGTCATGTTTCATTTCTGAGACCTCACAGCCAGTGCAGAAACAACTGATCAGACAATAAAGCTTGGTGAGGCAGCCGAGTTTGTGCTAATGTGTATGCATGTATCACAGCTGACCATCGAATACCTTGGGGGAGGGATACATTGGGTTAGCCTCATGACTCACAGTCCCTCTCTTCAGTAATCCTCTCAGCTTCATTGAGAAATCTTCAGGACTTTTAGGTCACTTCTGGTCACTGGCATTTCTCATCTCCTCCGCCTCCTCCTATTCTACTTCCATTTACTTCTGCTCATATATTGTCTCCCGAAACCACCTACCCTGAAGCTTCCAGATCCACTAAAGATGTCAGACAGTGGTTTCACATTGATCAAATGAGACACTGTGTCCGTTCCATCACAGGCCACAGGGAACAGTGGGAGCGAATGAAAATGCTTGCAAGTGTCCGCAAGAATGAGACATGTTTAAGTCGGTGTGTGCATCATCATATGAAATGGCAAAGGTTCAAATAGGTGTGGATTTGTTTGTCTGAAATATTGTGACGTCAAGACATTGTCTGAGAGAGCACACAGGGGGAAAAGGCGGAGCTGGGAAAAGCAGGGGATGTAAATCAAGCAGAACAAAACCTGATTCTGCCACAGTATGAATGTCATTACAAATGGGTAAGGAGCGACTGTGATCTATTTATAAAGAAGTTTTACAAAGTCACCTACAAATGATCCAACACATGGACTTCAATGTTTTTCTAACAACCCTTTCACACATCTGCACATCTGCTTTGAATATATTAAGTGGAATGGGAAGATATGGAGCTGTAAGAAAATAATACTTCAACAGTGCTGTTCTACACATGGCGGTACACCAAACTCAATTTGATCACTTACTAGGGGATGTACATTGCACACAGGGGATGTAGCATTGATACAGAATTGCCACTGGTCTATTCAAATGTCACAACAATGGCTCAACAGTAATGTTGCTTAAAGTTTCACAATGCAATGCCCGCTTCCTCTCAATTTCAGCTGCAACTTTCAAATAGAGTCAGAATTTGGTGTAAGCAATATAAAAACACAGATCCAACCTACCTCATTTCAACAGTGGCAAGTGGATGTGGTATGCTAGTGTGGAAGTATTGTCTGGCACACTTTGAAACTGCTAGCTTCACATGTAAAAGGCTTAAATAGACACATAAAAATGTTTTCTCACTATCTGGAATTGAAAATAGAAGTAATTATGGTAATTCCAACTGATCTACAATGGAAAGTTTGGTATAATTTAACTTCAGAATTTTTTTATTTTATTTTTATTCGGTGTATGTAAACTTCTGGTTTCAGTTGTGTGACAAGAGAGGATAAAGACATCAGTAAGAAACAGTAGTTATTATGTCCTCTAATAGCAAGATAGTGATTTTTTTCTATTTTATTATTTATTTTCTAATGTATTTTGCATATTTAATTTTTATATTCTTTTATTTTGGTGGACATTTGCTTTTTTTGGTGGTTAAACTGCCATTTTCATGAACTGAAGGCAGTCTGTTTTTTTGTTGTTGTTATAAAAGCAACCGTGCAGGATCAGCCTTCCTTCTAGTTATTGCTGCTTGGTCTAACAGTGAAAACCTGGTATTATGTTGCAAGGTGAGGATTAAGACTGTATGTTTTTATATATGCACATATTCTTGCCGCCACACACACATCTAACCACTGTGAACAGGCCTTGAGCAGATGGATCAAGTAAGAAAGATTGGGCCAGAGGACTGATGCATGACAGGGGCAGCTGTGCTAAGCTCATTTCATTCAAAATATACACCCTCAGTCAGGGGCAAAGTGTCAAAGTGAGACACAAGTGTAAGCACACAGTGGCAAAAAGGAGTGCATTTTAAAGCAAATGTGTTTTCATCAAATAAATGGCAACATATAACAAATAGTGGATCTTGCAAGATGCATTTAATCTGCATTTTCGAAGGAAACCTTAGAAAAACGGCTTTCAATATAATATTTTTTCAGTATCCAAGCAGATAGTGCTTAATATCCTTTTGTGTCATGCATTGTGCACACAGGATTATCTTTCAAAAACAGCCCAAAGATGGGAGTGCTGAATATTTGCTGTACTTTATATTGAGAAAATGATCAAAACTTCAATTTTATAGTTTATTTCATTACTTATGCTGTTGCCTTTTAGGTTAATCCTACTGAATTTATGTGGGGACGGAAAAAATAACTGCCTTATTTAGTGATCATAATGGATAATGGCAGTCATAATATCTGTCTCTGCAAAATATTTGCAAGAATATAAATTATTGTGACAGTTGTTCAGTTTTTAAAGAGCAGCAATAATTGCATTGGCTAAATTCACATTGATTAAAATCCTTACAATACTTACATAGTCATAAAAACTCAACTAATTTCTTTCCACGTATTTAAAAAAAAAAAATTCCACTTCATGTGAGGCTCATCATCATTCATGTGCATGCAAGTAATGAGCTGTACACTGTGTGTCATTTAGAAATGCTAACAGTTTTTTTCATTTTGCTTAATGTAGATTACCTCGCCTGGAGAAGGAGAGAAAAATGTAAAAACACATTTTCTTTTCTTTGAGATGTGATGGTCTAATGTGACAGTCTGCAAATAGAACTGCTTTCTAATTACAACATACGCCTCAAAATCAAAATTGTAATATAGAACTTGTATTACTTTTGAATCCATATCAAGCACCCTGAACAGAGATTTACTGCTGTAATAAGTACAAATCCTGACTGAGTTAAAGACCACAGAACCATCTTTCTTTTCTGAATATTTCATACAGAACAACAGCGGAACAGGGGAGTTTTTCATTTTTAATGATCTAAGTGGAGGTAGCCTACTGAACTGTGAACGAGTATAGTACAACAAAGTTTTTCATACCATGACTATTTATGTCGTTGCCTTTGAGTTGATTTAGAGAACTATATCCATTTTATGGCTACCTAGGAGAAACAGGAAATTGAGATCCACCTTGTTACGATATGCATCATGTGTTAGAGGTTGAGAGATGTTTAAACACCAACAAAGAACCATGAAATACTGTGTATATTTTCTTTACTTGCTTAATCCTACGTTGGGTCTCAGAAGACTGAGTGTGTAATGATTTGTGCTCACATCATGTTTCTAATTCAATTTCATATTGGGATTTTTAAAACATACTGAATACTTTTCAGACATTTTTTTTTTTTATCCAACGTTAATGTGACATCCTGAATACAATTTCACTGTACAAAATGCAACCCTCTGAGGGAGGAAAATCCATTCATCATTTTTCTTCTAGACCATGTCATGCGGGCAACAGGTCCAGTGTGGAAACCCAGACAACCAAAGTCTTTCCATCTCATTCTGTGGGACGCCAAGGTGTTCCTGAGCCAGATGGGACATAAACTCCCTCTGGTCTGTGAGAAAATATAAAAAAACAGCAATATCTAGATTGCCTGAGTGTTATTAAACTAATACGTTATTGAAACATGCTTTGATTTAACTTCAACATTTATGTTTTGTAGGTTCTCACTTCCCTGAAATTGAATGAAAAAGTACATAAAGACATAAGTCATTTTAGGCTATGTGTATGTACTGTATGCAGCCGGTTGTTGCAGCTTTATTTTTTGAGGGAATGCACTACTTTGAAAATTTGGGCTGATAATCTAATTCAATTTGAAGGTTGCTGTTAAGGCCTATAACTGTTGTGTACCAATGTCATACATATTATGAGCATGCCATTGACATTCTTCTCTGCTTAAGCTAAACAACCCACAATCCTACACTGCACCAGTATTACTGTCACATGCCCAAACAAAAACTACATGACTAATCCTCCCCCTTTGCAAATCACAAACAAGTATAAACATTATTTATTGGATCAACAATGATTTGTTGGAGAATATTTAACATTGGTTAACACCAATAGATCTGTTAGATAATATGTGCTAAAAGATCAACTAATTGTGACTATTTGTTGAAGGATAAGGACATGTTCTCTGTTCATATGATGTTTCCTTAGGAACTGGGAGGATCTATGCTGATGTAGTAAGGGGAAAAAAGTGACAGTGTTGTAAATCAACACCTTTAAAATGCCTAATATTTTATGTTGGGCAAAAAGCATCTTCCCTGAGGTATCTGTAGCATAACAATTGAAGACCATTCGCAGTGTGCTGTCATCATCCGCCAAGCTGAAACTAAGAGTCAATAAAGGGTAAAAAGGTTTCATTGTGTTCAAATGGTTCCCAGAGGAATAAGGAAGAGTTCACAAACAACCCACAGTTGGATGATTGCTGTGTCTTTGTGTTTCAGTCGAAAGAAAGACCAGACAATTTTCAGGAACCAGCAGTCCACAATGCACAGCGAATAGCTCTCATGATCAAAGCCATGTGACGAAGAGGCTCAGCATCCCCACAGATGTTAAAAGGAAACTCACATGCCCAGGGTAAAATTCAACAATATTGCTATTAAAGATACAGTTACTCTAGCTTTTACATTGGAAGCTCAGATTGTGATTACATTTTCAATAAAAAAAGACAAATATAGCCTGCATTTAAATTTACTTATTTATCTATTTTTCATTTAATCTAAAAGCTACATTTCGAGCATTCTCCTGGGAGCTGGAGGCGACTGTAGAAAACGAAGCGGGGCAGAGTATGGAATTGATCGGCTGCTCTGTCTAGATAAAAATCAGACCACTAAAGTTTTGACTTTTGCATCTGAGGTTAGGAGGCAAATGCAGTTGTTTTGCTTGTTACCTGGATGGTTGTCACCCGGGCAAGGCTCTATCCGACAGCGGAGAGCAGAGAAGAGGTGCCCATGAGCATGTTTACCCTGAGAGGGACGTGAGCTGAGGCATGTTATGTGTGTGTTTGGAATTTTAAAAATTACAAAAATGTGGGGCACTTGAACACTTTTAAATGCAGAAATGATACACTTTTTTCCACAGTGGGACAAGTGCTCTAGCATCACCTAGTGTATATCTGTGTATGTCCCTGTAAGGCCAGTGAGAGTGCAAAAGAATTTAGAGAAGTGCCACTACCTCCCTAGTTGTCAACTGCAGTGGTAGCACTATGGATTTATACCACAAAACAGTGTATTTATACTGTTTTTGCATGATATGTCTGAAAAGGGAGTGCCACTCTTTTGGATCTTGGATTAGAAAATAGCTGGCAAGTTGGAAAACCATAGAGATGTGAAAGACTATGTTCAGAAATAAGAGAAGAGCAAAAAGTGCAGAAATAGTTAATGGAGGGCCAAACAAACAAGCATAGTAATATTGTCACTCTAAAATGGTTAGATGTAAGGTCTAAATAGAATAAAGTGCACAAAGAAAAAGCTTTCAAAGACTTCCAGGAGCCCAAAAGCTCTCTCCAAATTGTTTTACATGAATGTACGGCTCAAGGGAAGCAAAATAAATAAATAAATAAATAAATAAAATGAAGAAATAAAGACTTACTAAAATCTTTTGCACAGTGCTTTTTATAACCAGCTGCACAGTGAAAGGCAACACACTCTACAGTAGATATTAATTAAATCATGATTGATTACTCTTACATACAGAAAGCTGTCTGATGTATCACAAGTGTTTCTGCATTACTTATTGATATAAATGAGGCTCATATACCTGCATAGATGTTACAATAACACCAAGGTGCTTGACTGCTTGCCAGCTAAATAATTAATTCATCATCCATTGCTTGAGTTCTAGAAACAGCTGTTGGTGTTGTCCTTTTCTTGTTCTGCGTATGTGTCCTGTGTTGTCTGTCCTTCACAAGCAAAGCTACTTTTGTTTCAACTTCTTCTCAAGGTCTACCCTGAAATGAGCGCTGCAATTTAGAACTGATGAGTTAAGCTTTACAATTGTGAATGCATTGGGTGATAGTTTACAGATCTGCATAAAGTCAATTAAGGAGCGAAAATATTGCATAGTAAAACAAAAGGGGGGTATAAAAATAAAATTACAGCCTATATAAAGACCCAGTTACTACCTCATGATTGGTTTGGATGGGGTTTACATTGAATGGCAACACTTTTTAAGATCCACCTAGTCCCCAGTCATCTTTAAAGCAGAGGCTGATTGATGAAAGAAGTTTCAGGGTTCGAATCCACATGAACAGGCGGGCTCTCTTTGTGTGCTCCTGCTTCCTCCCACTGTCCAAAATGATTAAATGATGTCTCCGATTGGTTGCTCTCTCTAATTAATTGATCTCTCTAATTAACTGATGACTCCAGTGTGAACCTATGTGTGCGTGGTTATTTTGTCCTGTGAGTTCCTGTGTTGCTCTGTAATGGACTGCCAACACGTACAGGGTTTGCCCTGCCTTGATCGAAAAGGATTTGTCTTGCTCAGTGTTTGCTAGTGATATGAAATAGAAATAACCATAGATATAAATGTTTTTTTTACGCACAAGTGAGAAGAGAACATTTTAGCTGTCTCAGAGAGGATGAGAAAGCTTGAAATTATGTGTAACTGCAAGTTCCCTCAATATTATATAAAAAACCATCACTATAATCTTCCCTTCCTTAAAAAAAAAATAAATAAATAAAAAATTGGGCCTCTTGAGACTTCCTAATCATGGGTGGGAAAACCTGCCATGCAGAATGAATGTATAAAAATCTTTGGTTGCTCCTCAGAAGGTCACCCTTTTTTTCCTCCCCCCAAACTCTTGTGGGTGGTCATTTACCATACTCATTCTAAGCTTTTTCTTCTTAACCTTGGGCTAATGTGTGAGCATTGCAAAGATTTAGAAGGTCATATAGAGCTGTCATGTTCATACAAACTGACCAAAACTTACAGGAAGAAACAAAAGCATGAGTAAATATGAGCTGCCTGCATGCATCCTGTCTAGATACACCATAAATCCTTCATCTTCCATTGGAGCCACATCAATCATTACACTTGGAAATAGCCAACTTTATCAGCTATTGGACTGGGAAAAAATAAATAATAAAATCTAATATTTTTCTGGGTTTTCCAAGTGATTTCTTGAATTCAAAGCAGAACAAGAGTCTCTTTCCAAGCATTTGCTATATTTCATACAGTGTATCCATCACTGTGCTGCGAATGGGAGGGGTTGACTGCTTGTCACTGTAAAGGAACAGACAAGGAGATGAAGTTAGAGGCAGTCACATAGAAGCCGGAAAAAAAAAAAAAAAACCTGCAAAGACAGTAGTTGAGGGACAGGACTGGAGAGGGATGACTGGAAGGACTGTCATCGTAAGCTGGCAGTCACTCTAAAAATAGGCTGGGGGGTATAACTCTGAGAGCGTTGAAATAAGAGCATGTGTATGTGTGGACAAGAGGGGAAACAAGTGACTGCTGTAAACAACAGGCAGAGTAATTTATCACAATTTATTTATAAAAGTGCAGAGTCTCAAGTTCTTAAAGCTGAGTAAATGTAGTCCAGAGTGAGTGATCAATAAGAAAGAAAGACTGACTTTAAAGCTCACGGAGAGGACAGTCTTTGGTGTAGATTTATTTTATTTTATTTTATTTTATAAGAATAAACATCACAGTACATTTTCCTGTCTCCTGTATCTGAATTCATTCATATGTTTTCTCATTTTATGTGAGCTGTCTGTCAGAGCAGCATCACCCATAACATCAGAGTGAGTAAATGAGCAGGGTGACATGCAGAGACGTTATCTTCGCTGACAGGTCGTGTGTGTCAGTGACATGATAAGGGTTTTCTCAGGTGGCACTTTAAATTCAGTTGACGCACATCATAGATTGAAAGATGTTTGAAAGGTTGGGCTAAGAAAGAAAATCCTGGGCAGGAAAGTCTGAAGAAATAGAAGGTTAGAGAGGGTAGCAATGCTTTCTACCAGTAATGTATATATGGAGACTGAAACTTTTGCTGATTTTTTTTTTTTTTTTTTTAATGCTTTCTACCAGTAATGTATATATGGAGACTGAAACTTTTGCTGATTTTTTTTTTTTTTCAAAAATACCTCAAGCTCTGTCAGATTTTGATAGGTACTTTTTCTCGAACCTATATAAAAAGACCACAGACAACGTATATGAATTTTATAGACAAAGCTTTTGCAAAAGGAGAACTCTCCATCAACAGCCTCATCAGCCGTTCACAGAGAATTCTGATCTGCTTCCGCGTGAGCCCCTGTTTTATTGTCAAAGCAGAACAGCCAAAAGGGGCAGTCAGGAAGAACAACAAAGGTCGTAAAACTTCTAACCTAAACAAACCAGCCAGGTGTGATATCTGATCTACGGTCTGAGCCCAGTTCAGCTCTAGGTCAAACTAACACAAGAAGAATTTAAGGTCTGGGAAACACAGAGTTAACTGTCTCACATGAAGATGAACAGACAGTTGTAACCTCCAGGTCAGTTTATACACACATAAGGAAGAAAACACTTTAAACTAAAAGTCACAATAATACTGATTAACATTAGACTGAATATGAACTAAAGTAATAACAAAATGATAATACCAAAAAATATCTAACAGATTTCCTGGCGAGTGAGAAGTCAAATTCTCAGTTGTGTTTAAGTCTAGACTTTGACTGGGTCAGATTTAATCAAATACATCTGCTTCAATCAAAACCATACTATTTCACTTTTTGCAATAGGTTTGGATTTTTCTTTAACCTCTGCTAGCATCTTTCACAGACTCTTGAAGATTCCCTTCAAGGACTGCACTGGATTTAACTCCATCCACATTCCTATAAATTTTTATGAGCTTTCACTTTTCATACAGAATAACACATTTCTAAGCCATTTGTGACTGTGTGGATGGCATGTTCAGGGTGATTTGCAAAAACAGTCCTATCACACATTACATTTTGCATGCAATTTTATTTATTTTTTACATGTTTGCTGACTCTAAACAGTCCTTTTTGTCGTTTTATCACCAGTGGTTTTTCCTTGTTACTCATCCATTAAGCCAGATTTTTGGAGAACATGACTAATAGATTATACTTGAGCTGTGGAACTCTGCGGCTTTTGTAGAGGAACAGTGCTTCCTTTGTTGCTTTTGTGTTTAGAAAATAGCTGGTGGGTGGCCAATTCCTGGCAGGCTTTGCCATACCCTTCCCATTTTCAGATAATAAATTGAAGAGGTGATATATTGAAGAGTTTCCAATGCCAAGTTTCAGACAAGACGCTGTCTTATAACTTACCATTGCTATGTTGTAACTGCTCCCCTATCTGATTCTTCTTTCTTGGAGCCCAGAACATGTTTTGTGACCATGTTTTGGTGAAACATTTAAAGCTAAATGCCTGATATTCCAATGTTGTCCTTGTCAGCCTTTGTAGATATTCTGTTTTATCTGCTATGGGTCTCACATCTCCTATAACTTTCATAAATAATTTAACTTAAGGGTACCTAACAATAGTCTCTGTGATGTACTGTCCTGCAGGTTGTAGATGGAAACCTTCTCCAAAACACCTGAGTCAAATAATGCCTCTTCAGCTTGCCATCAAGATTGGCAAAGACTTGATGACGAGCCATTCATCTCAGTCAGGTGTGTTACAACAAAGGCTGCGCTAAACCCTGCAGGACAAAACATCTTGGGGAGTACAGTTGGCGAGCCCTGGTTTAAACTTTGTACTTTTTGCAGTTTTCCTTCTGCCCATCATCATATCCACATCTTGAATTCATGTATAATATGACCTACTATGTAGATCTTTGTCAGTTTTAGTCTATTTGTATTGCTCAAGTTCGCATGTGTTTGAAGTACCTTACTAGGTACCCTTACTATGGTAAAATAAAATAAAAAGTCATGGAGGATAGAGTCAATTGTCTTTCTGCATTTTGTTGGCTTTGTGACAAGAGTGACATCCAAAAAAAAAAAAGACAACAAAAAGGAAGGAAATAACACATTAAGTCCTGCTTACTGGGGTGTAATACACCAACTGAGTGTTTTTCAATAAGAGAGCAAACTGTGTTTGGGACACATCCTGAAAGTTGAGGTCAGAGTTGTATGTTAGTGCTATAGTAAGCAGACAAGACACACATGTCCTATCGTCCGCCAACACTCGTTAACACTGTGTGGTCCTTTGGACAGCAGTGTTTAGCATTCTATAATGAGTTTCCCTCCAGAGTAGCAGGCTTGAATGTCACTCACAGTCAAATGCAATTTATGTTGGGAGGTGGTGATGTGTGTGGGTGGTGCAATGGGCATCACATCTGTTTTCTGATGACAGAAGACAAGGTGAAGTGACTTTAAATGGTTCCTATTAAAATAGGTGGAAGCATGGCAGGATAAGGTGGAAACAAAAACAGACCGTTTAAAGAGCTTTCCAGTTCTGCCTTGATGAAAATGTTTTTAGCTGGTATTTAGGAAAACCCTTGTCCCAAAAAGTACTACAAACTGTATCTTTAATTTAGATGTGAGCTTGAGATCCATAATGGCCTTAATAAAATAATCTCAGGTTGTTTGTCATGTATTGTGCAACAAGTTCTTTATTTTTGTTTTAAAAGTCTATTCAGTTCATTCCTCTGTGATCATCATTGTTAATACATTCTTGCCATATCGGATCATTATTTGTGTTTCTTTCTTTTTTCTTTTGTTTATTTCATTTCATGTGGTTTGCTTTAACATTGTGCTCTTTTGTAAGACAATTATGATTTGTAACTAAATCTACACTGGTGATGACCACTGCTCCCACTGGACAGAAATGAAAAGGGTGGGACAGATAACACACTTGGAATAAAAATAAACGCAAGTCCTGCTTGCTACATTTGAGATGTTATTAGAACTGCAATACCATTTTGAATGTCAAGAGCAGCTCATTAAATGCAGGTTTCATCATGTGATATTTCTAATTTTGAAACGGGGTCAGCAAATTTGCTCTGCAAGCTGAATGAGACGAAATGCGCTTCCTTTTCAGGCATGCTGGCAGCAGCATCACGAAGCAGAAAACTGCAAATCAGGTACGATTTCAAAGCAATCAATACATGCAGTAGTAGAAGTAGCAACACTGAAGGGCTCGGTTGTTACAATAACTCCCAGCATCGATGACTCGTGAAGTCCAAAAAGATGTACGTTTCCTGTGGTTAGTTTGTATTGAGGCTGGTCTGTATTCATACGTGAGTCTTAACTTCACCAGAGTCTGAGACCATATCATAGCACAGCCTTTTTGTACTGCTTTTCTCACAGTTCTGTAAGTTTTCCGGATTCAAGGCTAAAACATTCACCAAGCTCATTCCAAGTTTGTGTCTTCATTTTGGTCTTACCCTAAACCCACAAGTCATTACACTTGTTTATGTACATTTTAGTAAAAACAATATTTTGAAATTGTTGATACCTTTTTCAGTAATCAATAAAAAACTAATTTTCGGAATGGTAAAAGTCTTATAATTGCTGAGCAGCTTTTTGCATGTTTAAAAATGCTGTTTTGCAATGTGTCTTTGGTGATGATTGCCTAATCATTAAGGCTGCAAGACCTCCTTACCAGCCTCCTAATCTTTAGGTCTCTCCATAGTTTTTCTTTGTCATTTTGAAGTTGGCGCTCTGTCTGGGCTCTTTTGAGACAATAATAGTGCATCCGTTCAAAAGAAACACATCAGTAAAATTAGAACATTACTTTAAACCTACATTTTCAAAATGTCTGAATAATCGTGAGCTTAACTCTATGTTCCCTACAGATAAATCACGTCCAAATATGTAGCAATGATTTAAAAATATTATTTAATCTCAAGCCAATATATGCAAACACTCTGAAGATTCATTCTCCTTACCATGCTGGATGCTTGGACTGGGTGAAATGGGAAGGGGCCTCTTTTCTGAATAAGGGGACGAAAAGTGAAGCTAGCTTTGCTGCCCTCTGAAACCAACTCATGTGCATTACATGTGTTGTACCCAAAGCAATACTTCTGCACTTTGCTGAGTCAAGTGCAAGCGGACAGCTGAGCCCAGCTCTGAATGCACACGTCAGTACAGGCTGCTCTCCGCTTCACTCAAAGTCTGAACTTGTTGATCTTTGATTGAGTGCACTGTGATAGAGATGGGAAATTCATCAGACTGTTGGAGACCAAGCAGAAAGCTCTCTGTCAAACTGGATAAAAAGAGCTTCCTCATATGCCCTACACTGATCTCTGGATCATAACTCCTCATCATAATCTTCTCTCCTTTTTGTTTTTTTTACTCTCTCTTCATCTCACTTTGGCAGTTTTATTTCTATTGTTGGTTTTAGAAAAAGAGAATGCATCATCGTGTCGGACAACATTGCACATTCAAACACAAAACATAATATTTTGAAAACTCTATGTTATGATATGGGTAAAGAAATTGCTTCACTATCTGAGGTGTCTTTGTTCTGGACCAACACAGAAGTGATCACATCCTTTAGCTAAAGAGATACAGAGTGGCGAGTTAAGAAATTCTGCAGATGCTGATTGACAGGGATGGACTAAAAAAAATTAGTTTTATTGAACCAAAACATCTGAAATTCATAAAACCAAAATATTTACATAATTGGGAGTTTCTGGGATGGATGGGTGGATGTTTTCCCGTCATACCAGTCAAGTTTAAAACTATCCCTGAGAGAAACATTTAATGGGAATCTAAGTTTCACTTTTTGTTGAGTGGGTTATGGACAAATATAATTTCAGGGATCTGGTGTAACCCCCTTGCAATTGTGTAACATTTTTGATAACAACAATAAAAAAGATACATTTTGTACCTTTAACCTAAAAAAAATGTTTTAGAGTTCTGCTCTGAGTGAGAAGTTTATGAATCAGAATAGTAAAACCAGACAAGCGGTTTAAAGATGCATTGCCCATGTCCATGTATACTTACATGTCACCATGTGTTTGTTAGCCTTCGAGACAATATTGCAAGCATGCATAAAGGATTTTATTTGCTCTTCATTTGCTTATGTCTGTGTACCTGTAGAACATAAAGTGCGGTCAGGAGTGTGTGACTGTTTTCTCGTTAGTGCATGTGGTCAAGCGTAGATTAATTAGCAGTGAAGTAATTCACACTGTCACCTCTCATTACTTTCAGAGTGCACAATCTCCACCTTTGCTTTCTTTTCACTCTTACACTTTCACTTTTTGCTACCTGCCTTTGGTCCTTTCTTTCTTGCCCTCGTCATGATTTTTTCATTTTAGTCTTTACCACTGATTTTGCTTCCTTCTTTCACAACTTTCCAAGCGGCCTTCATTTTGCCCTAGCTGTGCTTCTCCTTTAACAATGTTTTTCAGTCCTTCCCTCATTTGTTTTCCTTACTTTTCCTCATTTTATTTTATAGTCTTAATCACTACTTTCTACTTTTATCAGACTTTCTTTTTTTGCATCTTTCTTTCTTTGACTAACTTCCCAATTACCTCTTGGTACAGGTAGCTGGACCTTTCTCCATCTATGTGATTGATGTTTTCAGTTCTCCTTATGTTACTCAAACACCCAAACAGTTCCACCAACAACAACAACAACAAAAAAGACGTTTTTAAATTTACAGTAGCAGCATTTGGTTTCATTCCTGCAATGACACAAAACTCATTCAACATCCAGCTTCTCGTGCTGTACAACGTCGGCTCTGCGTGACAAAGTTTATGAGCTGAAGAGAAAATACAGAAAGGAAGACGAACATGAGGGAGAGAGCAGAGTGAAAGACATTTCAAGGTCGAGTAAAGACAATCTGCTTTTCGTTGGTGTTCAAAAAAGTTACTTAACAGATGAATAATGAATAATGTATAGAGAGTTTTATTTGATCAAACATTTGTCACATATAGACATCAAATAGTTTGCAGAAAGTGAGTGGAAATTAGTTTTCTGTTTGTATAAGTTATTCATGTTTTGTCCCAAACCTTTGTTGCATCTCTGTCTGGTTGGATTCTAAAAAAGTCTCATTTTGTTTCAAAGAAAATTGCAACTGGCTCAAGTGAAATTTTCTTTTCAGGTGCAAGGGCATCCATGAAATAGGACAGATACAAAGGGGAAAAAATATCTCTTGTCTCTTGTCTTTTAATATTACATAATGTGATACAGAGAAGAAGAAAAAAAAACAATCTCCTGCATTATTTTGCCTTCATTAAGATGTTAAGAAGAGAGTGGTTTCAACCCAGTGAGACACAAGGGACAAGGATAAATTAGTGTCTCAGAAAAACAGATCTAAAAGATGGTGAAAATTAGGAGTGACACACTGGGCTTTTTTTCTTGTCTATCTGATGTCTGATTTCACTCCAAGGCAAAAAATACTTAAAAGGGGAATTCAGAAAAACAATAGCTTCTGAAGTGTTCACCAGACTGATGGATGGCTTGCCAAATATCATCCACAGCTTTTGTTTTTTTGGCACAGTGTGTTTGTCCTTCCTCTTGGCTGAGGTAGACTCAGGACATCCACGTTGAAGACACTGTAAATGCAACTCCAACAATAAGTCATGATTGATTTTGTCCACAGTCATTTTGAGGAAAAGACAAACAATCCCCACAGGGCCTGGTGAGATAGATTGTGTATCAAGAATGCCATTGTTACAGAAAAGCACATTTTCCCTTACAAGGCAGGGTTACTTCTCCTCCCACTCCTCTCTTCTCTCACCACGGGTAACACTCTTAGCCTGACAGACAATATTGTTTCCAATCACAGATTTCTCTCTCTATCCATTTTATTTTTATCTTGACCACACAAAAACACACAAATAAATTAAGAACGTCCTAGAAATTACCCATTGTGTCTGAAATTATGTTTACCAACGTTGGTAGGTATAAAATCCAACCTCAGAATACAGAAATGCATTCATTTAAAGTCAGGTAAAAGTTTTAAGTACTATGCTTACATTATGGGTTGATGAAAAATAGGTGGGGGCATTTAGATAAGAAAAACAGAAGAACAATTAAACAGGACAAAAGATGGTTGTGAAAAAGGATTTATTCAAAATCTCGATTTTTATAAACACGATTGTAAAATGTACATTGTCTTAAGATAGTTGCTACGGCAAATAAAAACCACGGTGCCTTACAAAAGTTTTTAAAATTTTTTATTTCACGTGGACTGGTTATACAAAATGAAGTGATCGAGGAGCCTTTAGGTTGCCGTTCTTGAAGAGAACAGTTCAGAGGGTTATTACAGAAGGAGGGTTGAATAGAAAGTCCTGCAGACATCACAGAGCAGGTAACTCAGGAGGTAACCTTGGGAGCAGGCACATGGAGAAAGGTTAGCATTAGCCAGGAAAACACATGGACCAAATGATAGGCAGCCAGCTCCTTTTCTCTTCATGTGGATGGCTGATTAGAACCAGGTGTGTCGGAGCCCACTGCCTGGCCCCGCCCAGCTCCAAGGACAGAGGAAACACCAGACAAACACAACAACCCCAGACTGCTGACCAAAGAAACTGAAAGCATAAATGGTCACAGTAAACCTGAAAACCTGGATCTGCTTTGGTCAGATGAGACCAAACCTCAACTTTTTTTGCCTGCATGCTATTTGTAGTGGGATATTAATACTGGATGTTACTGTAATCACACAGTTACAGAAACACATCATCCCTGTGGTGAAATGTGGAAATTGCACATTTGCATTGTGCAAAACATCTTTAAAATGATTTTTACAAATTGTCCCTCTTAAATAAACAACTAAACTAGTAAAAGGACAGCTAATCAGAGTTGACAGAATGATGACATAAAGGTCGACTGAAAAACGAGACAGACGTACAAACGTAGTTCCAGGAAAGGTGGCTCTTCAACGC
Source organism: Poecilia formosa (assembly GCF_000485575.1). Taxonomy (NCBI): domain Eukaryota; kingdom Metazoa; phylum Chordata; class Actinopteri; order Cyprinodontiformes; family Poeciliidae; genus Poecilia; species Poecilia formosa. Next base: position 3,252,155 of record NW_006799952.1, on the reverse strand, counting down.
CTTGACCCAGTGGCCTTATATACAAATGAACCCAACACTATTCAGTTTTGTATTTCTCATAAAAATTTAAGCAATGTCATATTTTAAAAACCCACTACTTTGTGACCTATTACCTCAAACACATGCAATTCAATTGAGATGTGTGGTCATAACATGTTATATTGTGAGAAAGTCCAAGGGTGTAAATACATTACACCCTTAGTGGGGTCAGGAGGGTTGCTGGTGCCTAGCAAACATTTAGGGCGAGAGGTGGGGTACACCCTGGACAGGTCGCCAGTCTGTCACAGGGCAACACAGAGACAGACAGGACACACAACCATGCACACACACTCACACCTAGGGAGAATTTAGACCAATCTACCTGACAGTCATGTTTTTGGACTGTGGGAGGAAGCCAGAGTTCCCACACATATACACAGGGAGAACATGCAAACTCCATGTAGAAAGACCCTGCGCCGGGAATCTGTCATGTTCCGTGTTTCTGTATGTTTGTTTTTGAGTTTTCTGTGTTCAGTCCTGTTTTCCTTTGAGTCTCTGTCCTGTCCTCCCCGTTGATTGCTCCCTGGTGTGTCTCATTCCCCTGATTACCCCGTGTGTATTTAAACCCTCCTGTTGTCTGTGTTCCTCGTCGGGTCCTTGTCGTCGTTCGTCATCGTCTTAGCTTTGTAGCACTCGCCAGTAGAACTGTTAAGTCCTGGTTTGTGTTTGTTTCCGTCACTCACAAGTAGAACTGTTAAAGTCCTGGAAGTGTCAGCTCTCGTGTTTAGTCCTGTGAATCAGTTGCTACCGGTACTTAGCTGTGAGCTAGTCTCTGCCGTGCTGCCTGTATGGACTGTTGAGCTTATTTTCATCATTAAATTCATTATCTTCACCATAACCTGGGTTCTCTGCGTCTCTCCTCACCACCACCAACCACATCTCATGACAGAATCAAACCCAGAACCTTCTTGCTGCAAGGCAACAGCGCTACCAACTGTGCCACTGTACAGCCCTGATGGTTAGTTAGTATTTAGCTAATAACCACTTTCATGAGAAGAAATAGTAAAACATGAAATCCAGCAGTGAACTGAAAACATTTCATATTCCCCAGTTTTTAGTCTGAATTTGAACCAAAGCTATGCAGGCTGATGAAGGAACATTGTCACTATCCAGGACACTTGCTGTGTTTTCTCATCTGCCAGTTTGCTCCTGTTGATTACAGCTGGCTGCCAGGAAGGGGAAAATTAATCAGTGGTGTCAGATCACGATGCAGATCTGATCGGGCGCATGAACACACTTAGTGACACAAAATTTATGTAGAATATGCATAGAACAGTCATCTGTTACATTAACAAAAATGTCACTATCTTGCAAATGCTGGAAAAGTTTACTTCTATTGGAAAATGTGTCTTCACCGATGCTTAAATTGAAGCCAAGTACATGAAGATCTTGTACTATTGCGAATAAAGTACACAATGTTTTCAACAGAGACTATGTGAGGAATTGTTAGTGTTGTTTAAAATGTGGTAAGTAAAAATAGAAGTTCAACAGTGAAAAACCACAAGCCCCTGTCACACTACAGGATATTTGACTTATGTTTAAAAGCCATGGGAATATATAACACTTTAATAATTAATGCTCCTACATTATTGTCCAATACATTTAACACTGTAGCATACATGAATTAAGTAACATATAAACCAAGCAGCCATGGAATACGTTTCTGATATATTTAAAATAAGCATGAATACCAAACCTCTAACACAATATCTAAACTTACATGTTCACCACAACTACAGCATATATGCAACTGCTACTAAAACATCACAGTATGTGCTATTATTTGGTAGCCACCAAATGATGGCACATATTTTCATTCAACTCTATGTAAACGCTTTGTGCTAATGAAAATGTACTTATCTTGGGATGTATGCTTCAAACTGAAAGTGAAATTTTCTTGATGATAAATTTGGCCAAGAAATGTTTGACCACTTGCTTTCGTGAAACATTAAAATTTAATTCGGAGATGGTCAAATGCTTTCTGAATCTAAATAGAAGAGCAGAAAACAAGATGATCACACATCCTGATGCATTTCCATATGCATCAGGATGCATATAGAAATCAATCACACATACAGAAGAATCAAAAATAACCCACACACTGAAGACGTAGCAGAACTTCATGTTCTGCTTCACTACCTGCTTTTTATACCCGTATAACATAGGTTTTTAAATTTGCCGTCGTATAAGGCAAGATAGGAAAAAAAAAAAGCATAAAAAGTGTTCCAACTCACATTTTGCTTCATCAAAAATGAACTGTCCAGACAGTGAATACTGCTTGATAGAGATATATTTATGTTGGGTAGCGCAGTGTCTGAAAAATATCTCATGGAGAGTAAAATATAAGATGCATCTATTCAATCAATCTGCAAAATTCTTCATCTCCTACAACTGATGGCGGTTGATCATCGAGTATAATGAAGTAGAGTAATTTTCACTGTCCATTGGAAGTTTATCTTGCTTTTGGAAAGAGTCCAACAGCAAGATAATGACTCCAGAGTGATTCCTACCGACTCCTTTCTTTCTCCCGCATGGCTAAACAATCCTCATGCCCTTTAATGTGGTACATTTTGAAATGTTTGATTAGGTTTATTTTATCGAGCTTCCATCTCTCTATACCTTGGGTTTGCAAACATTGCACCTTGCTATCCTGCTCTGTGGTGTATCTAATGTAAAATCTTGCCACATATCTGATATGTTGTGATGAAAAGTTGGTCAGCAGTTAGCCCCTGAGCTCATCTCAGAAAGACGGTGTTGTAGTGATTGTGACCTATTTATTTACCTATTTATTTATTTATTTATTTACTATTTATTTATTTAAATCATTTACTAAGGATTTACTTACATTTAGACCCTTACTGAATGCCTAAATCAAAAGTACTTTCTTTTTCAGACCAACAATGTGCCAGTTTTACTCTTTGCCTTCGGTACCACATTTAGGCAGGATTTCAAAGTGCTTTTAAAGAGAGGAAAAACAGAGTGGTAATCACTATTCAGAATGTTATGGATTGGAGATGAACAACCTCAACTACTTTTTTACCAGTTTTATTCCCCCCTTGAGGACTCATGACTAAATAAGTAAAACATGTACGCTCTGATATGTATTTAGGTATTGGCCTGCTCAGTGATCTGTCTAACTTATTATGAGGCTGCTGGCTGGCTGTGTAATCTCTCAAAGAGATGCGTAGCAAATTTTTTGGGCACGTGTTTTCTCACATGCAGCACCCCCAACAGCATCAGATTTCTGGGCTATAGAGCACGTGACAAAATGGCTCGTCTTTTTACCATCTGGAGCACTGAGTGTTGTGTGGGAGAGTTATGGACTGGAGTGAAGGACAGACGGACATGGAGAAGGCAATCTTGCATACGTGGGAATAACAAGTTACTGCTGCAGTACCAGCTTCTTCCTTTAACTAAAACTACAGCCAAATGGGGTTTGACAGCAAACTGGAAAAAAGTGATGCTATTTTGTTCAGTCTGTAAGTTGTTTGTAAAGGTTCAGTTGTGTTTTTGTTAAAAAATCTAAGGCTTAAAAATGGGTTAAAATGATCTCAATCTCTTGATAGATCTTGTAGGCAATTTAATTGCAAGTCAATCCCTTCTGAAACATAAAACGGCATAAAATGCTTTGAAGTCTATGGACATACGCTGAAGGAGAGGTGGAAACTGAATAAATAAAATTGCCAGTGAACATTTTTCACTCTTGCCTAAATCCCTGCATGACTTAAATATCAATGTGGAATTAAGGCTATTATACACAGTCTCACAGTATTCTACAAAAGCATTTTTTTATAATGTTTAAGCTGTTGACACATTTTTATAACAACATAATTTAATAATTTTTAGCAGGCTGGTAGTTGTGTATAAATGCAAACAAAATAAGAAAATCAACCAGACTATTTGCAAGCTTTGCAGTTCTCACTTTCTCTACACGGGGGCTGAGGTCTAATTGCTGCTGCAGCATGTTTTAATAACACACAGGCAAACTAGATGAATGCAAACTTGAAAATCTTGTTAAGCTTAAATCTTGAATGTAGATCAGCAGTTTTTGCTAACTGGTAACCTTTTGCTTTCTCAGTATTTTGTCGAATTTTAGAATAATACTTGTTAATTGCCCTGGCCAGGCAAACACTGAGTCTCTTCACAACAAATACTTGTCAAGAGACTGAATAAAAAAATAGAAACCTGGTGTACGTTTTCAACAAGAAGACAAGAAAATGTAAACAATGCGCTGTCTTGGCTTATATTAGCATAACCTTTTTTTATTTTTATTTATTTTTTTTTTCAACTCTAGGAACTGCCTGCAAACTGAATGCTAAGCGTTCTGCTGAGAAAATATGTGACTATACCTTCTCTTGAGTTTTTTTTTTTTACTGAGATGGATTTATTTATATTATTTATTTATATTCTCCAACTTAATCAGAAATTAAGTTGGATAAATATGAGCTTTTATCAAACAAACAAAAAAAATATGTAGAAATAAAGGGATAGTTTCAGATCCTGAAAATCTTCAAATTTCCGCACATTTGGTACTAGAAGTCAGGGTACGTGAGAAACCTTCAGTGATTCCACTGTGTTCAGGAAGATAATCATTTAAGCTTTAGGGTATCATCAGGGAAAACAGTGAATCTGTTCACAGCTGGAGCCATTCTGTGATCTCTGGCACTGGGAAAGTGTCAGAAATGGTGTGTTCTTTGTAGGTAATCCTGTAAATGTTGCAATGCTAATCCTCCACAGAAATCTACGTCACGAACAGTGATCAGATGATAATTATATGTTTTATCATTTCCGGATGAATATATTTCGAGCTCTACCGTTATCCGCCACAGTCGGTAAATTATAGTACATCACTCATGACACAAGAAGGACAAATTCTTCGTGCTGCACTTCACTTTTATGCAAACTCCATGCTTTCAGAAATGTCATGCACTTAGTCTGTTACTGTATGGCAGAGGTGCCATCAGGATCAAGTTAGATCTTCCTTGTTAGCTTGTTAGCAGAGTGGTGAGTGTCTCTGCCTGTCATGTAGGGTATAGGATTGCTACGGGGTTCTGCGAAATAATTCTTCCTCAAGTCGCTTTATGCTGATACACCAAAATTATCCCATGCAATCAGAACTCTGCTGGTTGCAGAACTTTTCTAGTTGGAGGTAATAAGGCAATTTGTGTTGACTTTAATTCTTCAGCAAGATTACAGTGAGAGTTGATGGGAAGAGGGGTGGAGCTGAACGTAATAGAGCACAACTTGTTAGAAACTGCAAAAGAAGTCCCCCTTCCAGCAAGAAAACAACATTAAACATACAGCCAGAGCTACAATGGAATGCTAACAATCAAAGCACACTCATGTGTTAGAATGGCCTAATCAAAGTCCTGAAATGCGACAGCAAATCCGCAGCAAGATTTCAGAAACAAACCATGTATGTTCTCTATCCAGACTGGATTGAACTATGTTAAAACTACCAGAAAATACTACAAAACACAGGTTGAACTAATGCAAAAATAAATAAATAATAATTATAATAATTAAAGAAAAATAAATAATTGTCTAGGTGTTAAACGCTAGTAGAGACACATCCTAGACGACTTGAAGCTTTACCTATTATGAAAGGTGGTTCCACAAAGAACTGACTGAGGCTGGCTCAATGCAAATACACACCACACTTGTATAGATTAAAAAACATATACAATCTATCACATAAAATCTAAACAAAATATATTCGAGTGTTTTGCTTCATTTTGACAAAAAAAAATAAAATAAAAGCCAAAGGTACAAATATTTCCACCAGGCACTGTAAATGGTCTGTCCTGCCAATGTGAATATTTTTGCCCTTTTTCTTGAGTATGATGACAAAGTTGTCAGAGGATTATTATTCAGACCATGCTGTCATGTGCATATTTTTATTTTTTATTTTTTTGCAAATCATATAATTTATCTGTAGTTGGGTAAAGAATTAACACTGTTGTGCCCTTTGATTTGGCAGACATTTTTCTTTATTCATTATCGTAGTCACACAAAATAAAATGTGGTATTCATTAGATGCTAACACGAGGGCTTCAGCCTCTTCAAACCATCATATCCATTATTCTGGCACATTTCTCCAAAGCCCAGCTAAATATGGAATACCATTTTTCTTGCTGGAGAAATGTCAAGGGAGCATGCCTCTCCCATTCTCTGAAAACCCTCCTTTAATTAGAGTTCTGTAATTACTGGCCCTGTAATTTCTGGGTTGAGGAGATGGGATGCGTACCGTGTTTTGCAGAGGAAATCCTAAGAGCTTTAGTGCAAAGCAATGCTAGATACTTTCTCTCCAATGCAGTCATGTAGAGAGGCATCCAACTGTCTTACATTTAGGTGAAGATAAATTGGAATTGGTTTCCCCTATTATCCGGGATTAGTTTACAATAATAATAAAAAAATAAATAAATAAATAAACATTGATTGATAATCCTCCCGACATTTAAAAGGAAACAGATTGACCAATAGTCCACCTCCAGATTCTAGAGACACCTCATTACCTTCCAGAAAAGCTGGAACTGGGCTTGATTCCAACCAGGTGGGAGCAGAAAGGACAATTTTTAATATGTTTTCAATTACCTTAAAAAGAGCGGGCCCTAGCTCTGGGAAGATAAGCCGTGCATCACGCTGTAGGGCTGACAATGATGCAATCTCAGCTGCCAAACTCTCCCTCTGTTTCTTAATTTCCCTAAAGCATCTGTTTCTAAATGGAGTTTTATCCATTCAGGCCCAAGCGCACTGTAACCCTTAGCTGCTTTATTCTTTTCTAAGCACTAAGCAGGACAGCCAAAGGGAACAAATCGCTGCCAGGACACTGTACACTCCTCAACGTGGGTAATTACCACCACAATCAGTTAAAACCATTACTAACTCTATGCTTAGGGAAATGGAGAAGCTTCAGTGGAACCAATGGATTCACTGAGCGAAGCTTCATCCATGAAAAAAGGAGCACAAAAATACTGTACATGCATTACTGTACATGTGCATGCATAGTTTATCATAATTACTACGTGCTCATCTTTTTCAGTTTAAATTATTCCAATGCATCCCTTTTTTCTTATGAACTCTACAAATTCCCTCACTAAGCTCCTTCCCCTGAACCTTTCTGCTTATTTAGATTTTAAAACCCTTGTCAATTTCTTTGTCAGATGCTTAAGCTTACTCTCTCCCTCCCTGCATCATCCGCTCTCTTTCTTTGGCCCTAAGTGTATTCTATGTTGACAGCTCTTTGAACTACAGGGTTTCATATTTCTGAGCTATACTAGAGGCAGCTCAACTCATTTGTGCACTGACAAAATAATATGTATTATATATGCGTATTATTTTCAAATAGAGCACAGTGACCTGAACAGAGTTTTGCAATACCCACTATTGCACTCTTTTTATCAAGTGAAATAATACAAAATGTGTTAAATATATTAGTTCACAGCTGGCAGGACAATGCATCACAGACAGAGTCCTAATATCAGGCAATTTGAAACTCCACTGTGTGGGGGAAATGGCAAAGCCTCTTCTCAACACAACTCCATTGCATTCAGAAGAAAGGAGAGCGCTGTTGCTGTTTATCCATTTGGCAAGCTGCCTATGGCAATGTCTTCAAACGCCTCTCTGAAGTGTTTAACAAAGGTAATCTGACTTGGTTCACCTCACTTCAAAGCTCCACAGGGATGTTTAAGTGATCTTTCAGCATAGTTCAAAATGTGGTTAATTTGGTCTTGATCAAAATCTTGATACCAGTTGAAAGATGGCGACAATTCACATTTTACACTGCTGGATATTAAGAAGGCTCTAACTAATGTTTCACAATGCACAAAGAAGAAATGGGAGTGAGACCTAAAAAAAAAACATAAATAAATTACAAGCAAACAACCACTAAAGCTATAGGCATGCTTTATTCTGCCTACTCTACACACTAAAAGTGTTCATGTAACTATAAGTGGACATATATTCCTAAAACTGCTTTGACTGTACTTTTGTGTTACTTTCAGTAAAGAATTTCTATCTTCTGAATCGAAAAATGCCTTTTACCAACTACAAAAACCCCCACGATCTATTGTATAAAGTTTCACAGATATGCTAAAATGTTCATGTAATATTCTCTGTACACTCTACAATGAACCAACAGCTGCCGGATAAATCTGAGGGTTGCTACCAATAATAAATGAGCGTAGGGTGAAAGAGCTATTAAAAGGTCCTTTGGTTTTCCATTTAGGGAAAAATTGTCTTCTGACCTGCTCGAGAAATTGGTTATGTCAGAGGACACTTGTACAAATTGATATAGATTTCATTTAGGAAATTATTTGTCAGAATGAGATAACAGTTATTATAATCACTGTAATTTACGATAAATTCAGAAGATAGATAGATGTGTCTGTCCGCAATGAAGATACAGTCAAAGGCTTGTAAATGTTAAATTCCCTTAAGCCAAAAGAAATGCAAGCTGAGAAAAGTGATAACCTCTTTTCCTGCTACATGGATGCTTTTTTGTTTAGCTTCTTACTGACTTAGTTTCACACTTACTAATTATTTATTCATTGTTTTGTTTCTCCTACCAATCTGAAGAGGCAGCCAACAACAAACAGAAAAAAGAGGATGGGAAGAAAGGGTTTGAAAAATCAAACTAATTAACTTTTAAAACTTTTTTTGGGGTGGGTGGGTTTGTCTTTAAACTCGTAGCAAAAGTGTCAGGTTTTGCATATTTACTTGAATTACTACTATTAATAAGTTTATTAAAATGTAAGGATCTGTAAGAGAGTACTTTCTCCATGTTGTCTTCTTCCATTTCTAATGTACGTTGGGATTATTTTGTGTGTAGAGACACCCACGGAGGCTGACAAAGAGAGGACAATTGTCCTGGAGGGTTGAGGACTTAGGGTGATGGGGGACCTTGAACTAGAAGCTCTGGCTATCAAATTATGGTCAAGAATATGGGCAAAATTGGCCTGTTGGTGAAGTAAAATAGAACTCTGATGTCTAAGATTTCTTTACCCCTCATTACACTTGCAGTAGTGTGAAATAACCCCAACCTCGCCACTTTGAGCTCATTAAGCTGATCTAGGGAAGTTTAAAAAGCTACAGGCAGAGAGGGAAATATGTTGTTTTAAATTGTCCGGCAGCCTCCTTCAATTTTGTATAAAGAAATGGTGCTACCACCTCAGGAACATGGTAGATGCACCTGCCTCAAGTCTGCAGGTGCATCTACCTTCGGTTTGCCCTCCGATCCGCAGACCACAGCTGTGAATGTCTCTCGTCTCTGTCTCCTCTGCTCTAATGGCGAGCAAACTCAGCAGTTTCTGTGAGAGCCATGTTGTGTGTCTCTGCTAGTGGCAGTTTGAACAAGAACAAGTTCAAGTGAGAATATTTAGAGTAAATGTTAGCGAAGCCACTGTTAGAGGTGAGCGACTGTAAATGAAATCAAGATACTCTTGTAGATCTTCAATTTTTAAGGGAGTGTTTAGGCCCATGAAATTTAAAACTGAAATCCAAACATAAGGAAAACATAAATGGAAGGGATAAATTTGGACCACAACAAGTGTGAAAAGCAAAATGTTCCAAAAATGTATATTTATGCATGTGAAAATTGTAATATATCTGGAGACGCAATTAATCTATCTTCATTTTAAATAGATAAAAAAAGATATATTACTCTTTTATTACTTTTTTTTATTTCTCCACAATACTGGAGACTCTGTCACTCAGCAAGGCAAGAATTATTACTATTAGCTTTCAGTCGCATAAAGTTAATTTAGTATCTGTCTTATATGGGGGGAAATAAAAACCAACATATCGAGCAGACAGGAGGAGGGTGGAGTGGAAGAGAAGAATAAGGGAAGAGATTAATCATGTCTTTAAATGGCAATTATTAATATTTTTTTTTACTAGTCACAGAATGTTGTGGATGGGGTGGGTCATCCAAGATTATCTTGTCCTGGGCCCAGGCAAAGCTGGTGTTAGCCCAGGAAGGAGCATTTTAAGAACAGCAACTTTGCCCTGTTGATGCAAAAATCCATTGAATGTGCAAGTATGTTCTGAACTTCAACTGTTCATCCAACATAATAACAAAATGTAAAATGTAGTGCAAAAGGCTGGAGATTGCTGACCAATGTTTGACTTTTGTTGTAGAAACTCAACATAGACTTAATTCATCTTTATCAGAGTAAAAGGGGAACAGAATACTAAGGCAAGAAATTGAAACTGATGTTTAAAAATGCGTGGTGGCATGGGATGTGTGTATTCCTCTACATAATCTAAGGAAAAGTGATGATAAGAGTGTGGGAAGAGATGTTCTCTTAATTGGAAAGAGAAAAGCATTTGTTGGTGGAAGAAGGAAAGAGACTGAATTGTTATTACATCAGTAATTACTGATAACATAAATGTCAAATAACAAATTGTGAACTTGTCACATTTGATATGTTCATTTACTTTATTCAATGTCATGAATAGATTTTTAAAGGACACCTATGTTTAAATCACAGTGCAAACATATTGGTCAGATTAAAGAAGTACTTCACCAAAGTGTTCACTGCTCACTGCCCCAAAATCTAAGTTTTACATGATCTTAGTCAACAATTTGACAACAACTTTTAATTTAGAAAATAGGATGTGATAAACATTAAGGGACATTAAATAATTATTGGATACAAAAACCAAATTCCTAAATAAAAAAAAAAGAAAATGTGCATTTCTTATGCTCAGGAGCAGCTGCTCTTCTTAAAGTGCAGAAGGTTCTGGTGGCTAAAATCATTTCAAAAAGTATTATTAGACAGTCTCTTAAAGTTTCACTATGTAACTTTTATTAATATATACATATATTTTATATATTTGTCTAAGCTACCAATGTATTGTGACAGTATGACATGAGACAGATAATCTGTGGGGGAAAAGCTGAGCTCCTGTGGTCCTGCTGTCTTCTGCAGAAAAACACAAACATCTTTTCTGTTGCTTATTTGCTTGTCCACTACACTGAATATAAGCCCTACAAAGTTGATATCTTATTCACAGCTTAGATACATTTTTTGCCATTTTGACCGACTTTTAAATAGACAGGCATGAAAAGACCAAAATGTCGGCAGGTCAATTTTGTGCTTAAATCTTCAGCAGTCTATTTCTTTGGGAATAAGCCAAGATGTTCAGTTTATAGGGACAGAATAGAAGGCGTTTCCTCAGGATTCTGTCCATGCAGTACCCACCACTGTCTAACAGAAATGTTAAAATGTATTAGAAGCTTTTATGTCCTAAATGACAAGCACTAATTCAAAATTACAACTTCTCCTTGCTACATGTCAATTCTTTAAGCACAAACTTTTCACAAATGAGTCATCCTATCAAAAATTTTTGTTTTCCTTAATTGTAATCTTTAATTTAAAAATATTGTAAACAATTCTTGATGTGTTCACAACGTTTAGGGCTATACCTGTGTGTGTGTGTGTGTGTGTGTGTGTGTGTGTGTGTGTATGCTCATGTGTACATTTCTAAGTTAACTATTGTGCCCCTCCTAAAAGACCTGCACACCTTAAGGACCTTTCCAGCTAATCTGCCCCATCTGTTATCAAGACAGGCATGGGCTACTCCTGGGAAGAAATCCTGTTTTTTCTCCTTTCTGTGTCTCTCATTCTGTCTCTCTTGTCTATTTTTCAGAGTCACAGAAACAGACAACACATATGCTCACACACCACTGTGTCAGAATATAGAGCACTTGTTAAGGAGACATCTGCCACAGTGTAGACAGACTGACACAGTCATCAAGCAGTAACAGATCATGATGAGCAACAATGTCAGCGTTGTCCTTTCTCACTGTGGAAGGCCTTTTACACCACTTGTTGCCATCCTGCCCTCTAGACCGGGACAAGCTTTAAATGCTCACTACGTGTACTGTGCTTCATTTAATGTCTAGATCATGAAATTCACACAGGCCTTCAGGGTAAATAGAGAGCAAGTTTAAAAAAAAACTGTGACTTTTTCAGAAAGTGATAAGGTTTAACATTAAGCATTAGGGTTAGTGTCACGGGAAATTATTTTATTTGATGCTTTACATTTTACCCAGGTAGATCTGTCTTTCAATTAAATTATACAGAACATTGATTTTTTTTTTTTTTTAAATGACTTGTATTTGTATCAAATTTTGCACAAAATTACTCCTGGTAATGGGAAACAGCCCCCCCAGATGTAATGTAAACATAGTAATAGCTATTTTAACCATTTAATAAGATGATTTATTGTTTATGAGGCCATAGATTTAGTTGCTTATAAATCTGAACCAATAAAAGACAACATTTAATGGAAAGGACGACTGAAAAGTATATCCAGTATATCCATTTAGTACTTGGTTGAAGCTACGGTGCAATAATTACTGCATCAGTGTGGCTGGCATGGAGACTCAGCCTGTGGCAATTGTAAAACTCAGGTTTGCTGGTCAGTTAAGCACAGTGAAATAGTCATGGAAACATATTTTGGTAGTGGAGGAAAGTATTCTGCTGGAAAATTAGATCAGCAAGCCCATCAAGATTGTCAGCTCATCTACAGTGGAAGAACAAGGATTGTGGAAGCATCCTACTAGCCCACCAGCTTCAACTCCTTATCTCTTTATGCGTCTTCTAAACTCTGGAACTTTGATTTTCCTAATTAAATGTAAATGCAAATTCCATCACAAAAGAAAACATTGGACTAATCTCACCTTAGTTCTAGTAAAAAGCTTCTTGTATTTTCTCAAGAGGGGCTTATAAGTACTCAAACCATAACTTATGAAATAGACCAACACCTATTTAAACGTCACATTTTAACACAAAAAAACTGAAACACAGTTTGATGTTATTGTAATTTATTCTTCATAGTCCTTACAGATATTGAGTGTAGGCAAATTAACATATCTTAATTTGCCTACCTTAGAAATACAATGAGCAGGAAAACAATTATTAAAACAAAAAAACAAACAAACAAAAAAAACTACTCTGCTGTGGGAAGACAGTTTAAGTGGTTAACTCCATATTGCAAGAAATGCATCCAACAAGCAAAAAGTCTAGGCAGCATCATGGTGCCATATAAACGGAGTTGCCAGAGACCTAGGGTGATGCAACCACAGTCCCTTTGTAGATCACTGCTGGCAGCTGATTGGCTTGAAGTCCATAAAGGCAGACACCAATAGCAAAGGGAGGAGCAGATCCAAAGTATAGCGTACAACACCTCAGCTTCAATGTATAATCAGTGTTGTCTTCCTTTGGGAAATGTAACACTCACTGATGAGTTCATCACATATTTAATATCACGTTGCAACAGAGTCCTTTCCCATGTGTTTGTGTGGGACATTACATAGGTAATTGTAGCTCCAAAGGCCTTTCTAAGAATGAAGTTATTCTAGAGTTGAAACAATATTTATTCTGAAAACGTCTTTTAGTATTGAATTATACTAGTATTGAATTAGTTTTACTGTGAATTTAGTATCATTGCATCTTCAGAATATTACCATTTTATCTCAACTACAGCTACGATCTCAAAAGTCAATGCAGTCTTAATACCCAATCAACTGTGCTTGAAAGGTGCCATACTTTAAATGAATGACGTGCGTGTTGTCACTAAAATGAAATTAATTGTAAGTAAAACTTGTATATTTTGAAGTTGCTTTTTGCATGTAGAGACACTTTTTAGTCATATTTGCTGTTGAAGCTAGCAGTTTTATGAAAATATAATTAATGTGAAAATGTCAAGGTATCTCTTAAGATTGAATAATTCTCTCCCATCACGTGTACGCTGCCATAAAGCAGCGAAGTACAAGGATTAAAGAAAGGTGCCTAGAGCAGCAAAACAACTTTTATAATCCACTAGATTAAATTAAGCATTGTTAAGGCAACAATTTAAGCATTCAACAAGTGTCTGTACATCTAGTCTTCCCTGCCTCTTTCTCTCTCCATCTCTCCATTTCTACCAAGGACACCATCCCTGGTGTTGTTACCATGGCGACAAGCCCAGAAGGGCTGTGGGCGAAACATGTGAGGGACTGTGGCTGAATGTGTGTGTGTTCAGCAGGATGCGTGCACAACTCTTTGCCCTTGTTTATTTTCTCATAAATTTTGTCATGCTTTGTTAGTCTTATATATATTTATATAATATGATAATAAAAAGATTCCCAGAATTTTAACAACTAAAGTACCGCAAGTCTGAAAAGATGTCTGGGTCAAGGCTGAACCCTTTAACTCCATAGTGGTAATGTGAATGGACAGCAAAGTTCTGTCTTATTAAAGTTTCTTTTTGTTCCTGTCCTTGGTATACGGACAAAATCTCTACATTGACAATATACGCCTTTGAAAGACTTGACATCAATTTGATTTATTTCCTCCAAACAGACTGAGTTGGCAAGGATATATTTTGGTATGTGTGTGTATGTGTGTGTGATCTTTTGTAAAGTGGGTGGTAAAGCTTGTTTTGACAGCAATAATTCATTCCGTTTAATGAATGAAAGAGTTGAGGAAGGTTTTTTTTTTTTTATTCTAGCTATTCTGATTTAAGATAAAGCAATGTCAAACATATTTTCCCAAACATTTTAAACTCTATTTTGCTGAAGGCTAACAGTAATGATGACATGTAACAACTGATTTATAGCTTATTTTCGGTTTATTGCCCATAAAATAACTGAACTGACTAAATGTATTATGTTATAGCGTAACATAATATATTATATTATAGATATTATGAATCAATTTTCTATGTTGCTAAAGTTACATTCGGTGTGTGGAACTGTTTTTGTAATAAATGTGTTTTTGTTTTTTTTAATGATGTAGACCCCAGGAAGATCTAGCTGATCTAGGTATTGTCATGGCAATGTATAATGGGGATCCAAATAATAAAGCAACCAAATAAGCTGAAATGTACCATTTTAATAGTTTATATATATAAAAATGTAATTTCTTCAAAGATATTTAGGGGTAAAAAAACTCTTAAAGAAGAATATTTTACACATATTGCAATACAAAAGTTCTAGTAAAGTAATAGTGGTAAAAATGGTGATTTATACAGATGCACTGTGTAACATATTTTGCTCAGCTTAGTGGCAACATACCTGATCTGGTGGATACAAAGAAACATCGCCCCAGTGTCAGCTGAAAACAAGTAGAAAAGAGTCTAGTTGGAAAACAAGTTCAGTTCATGAATTCCTCTAATTTCTGGAAAGGTTCCGAAATGGGAAGAATGGCACATATTTCCAAGCTGTACTCCTTTGCTACTGTGTTTCTCCATTTATGTCATTTTGACTGATCTTGTGAATATTTTTCACGTTTCTGTCTTCCACGTGCATGCATCTCAGTTTTGCATTATGACGTCTTTTTCTTTGTACTTTGTTTAATCATCTTCCAACCTAAAACAAATAAAATAAAATTACGTCTCATAGGAGCCCATGTTTTTTATTGTTGGATACTGTTATCATCATATGATTTTGGTTTAGAACAAAAAGACACGAATAAACAAATGGAAGATAATAGGAGTGATATTCTGTGGCGAATTACATTCATTACACAATCCCATATTTGAACAGCAGAGAGATCATTTTTATTGTCTGCGTATATTTTTATATGTATTCTTATTGCTTTGGCAATGGCGCTCTGGCATTGATGGAGCATCGTCACTATCACCTTGGCCGATGGTGAAGTGACTCTTTGTCTAGACCGTGTTGAAAGGCACTGGCAGGTGTCACACTGTGGGTGCTTATATGGGAGAAGTTGTGTATTTGTCTATGTGCACAAAGGCTTGTAAAAAAATATTATGCTATTGTGGTTTCAGTGATTCAGTAGCCACACTAACATGCCTTAACTGGCAGGTCCCTTATGTAAACAAATGGCTGCAGCTTTCAGGTTCAGCGAAGGGTGACAGTTGGATCTGGTTGCATCACGTTGTAGAGCGGTATGCACAGACGATTCAGGAGAAATGTTTTTCCATTTCTAATGCCCATCTACCACATGGCTCAAAATGCTGCAGCTGTGTGCCGTTTCGGCTTTGGACCCTGTTTTGATGATTAGTTGGTTTAATTGCTTTGCACTTTAAGTCATTGAATAATAATGGCAAATTTCTATTGATTTTGGCTCTGAACACTCATTTCATTTTTTTTTTTTTTTTTTAGTTTGAAGGTCAGTTAAATAACACGTCTTCTGTATCTAGGCAACAGTTCAGCAATGATAAAACCATAATTGACTGCTAACATGAAAATAGATTTTCAAAAGTTATGTTAAGTGATTTGTTTCAAATTTATTTTCAATACTTCAGTCAAATTTTTCCTCATTTATCCTTTTTTTGTTGGGGGTGCTGCTGTAGTATGGGGAACCAACGATACTTGTAATGGCTTTCCAAGTAAGCGCTAACCAAAATAACTGTTATTTTTACATTCGTGGCAAGTCAGTCCTGTTCCCTATGCATCGTGAACCCAGCCAAGGCTGTCGCTTGTCTTCATACTTGTTTGTGGAGCTCATGGCCAGGATCAAAAGTTGGAGTCATGGAGAAGTAACCAGAGAGACCTTTTTGAAAGATTCAGGATCTCATCTCATATGATTTGGTTTCTTTGATATCTTTAGGCCAAGACTTTCAGCAGGAACTGGAAGTTGTCTTTAAGTCTGAGGCCCAGGCTTTCTATTTATTAAGGATTACTCTCTTGGTCAGAGGTTAGTATCTGCTTCAAGCACAGAGTTAAATTATTTTGTGTCCCATAGCAGAATGAGGCGAGAAATGGATGTATGGATTAAAGCCTTGCCTGTAGTAATGTGGGTGTTGCTGTAATCTGCGATGCAAAAGGATTGAGACAAAAAAAAAAAAAAAAAGAGTTTCAATCCTGGACCTCTTACACCACCGATCCTAAATATGTGGAAGAAGATGGATTGATTTTATGTATACATAATGAGGTGTGGCATTTGTATAACACTGCTGTAGAAGAAATCATATATTTGTCCTATTGAAAGACATTTAGATGTTCTAAATTATTTTCTTAGTGTAATGGTCCATGAAAATACAAGCTCCATATAGAGAGGAAATGCAGAACTTCTAAGCAAAAATTGCGTATTTTTTGACAAGTTATTTTTGGTCAAGATCCTTGTTTTCAACAGTTGCACAAGACCTATGATTACAAGGCACAGCTAAACCTACTCTGGTTCATTATGAATCACAACATGTACCAGAACAAATTGACTGTGTATTTGTATTGTCCCTACATGATAAGTCTTCTTAATCTTTCATCAAGCTAGCAGTTTTTTGAGGGCATAATTTGATTGCTTCATCTTGTTTTGTTAAAACTACACTTCAGAAACCACATAGCAGACACCCACACATAAATACAAATGAAGCGAACCAAGCATGTATTCATGCGCTAAAACACAGTTGGATCCGTACACGCCGCGAGCAACAGGTGTGACAACAGTCTGCCTAAACTCTGCAATTCGCAGCATGGAATCAGCAGTAGGCGTTTGTGTTTTGATGCTTTCTTGGTGATGAATCGATGCCAACACACTGGGCGTCATGCAGCCAAAACACACAGACACATAAAGTTTTGCCAATGTCCTAAAATGTGCTTAGCAACTTCTCACTGACACCCACTGCCTGAAAACTAATTGCCTGAATAAGAGTTATCAACTTGCCTCTGTTGCACGAGGAGGGTTAGGTGACCTCTTTTAGAACATTGGCACCAAATAGAAATTTTCAGCGACAGTGGAAAGATTTTTGTTGTTCAAACCAAAGCTGAAGTTGTCTTCTAAAATATTTGAATACAAACTGAAAACACGGCGTGGATAAAGCAGGGGTTAAAAACAGCAAACATTAACCTCTTCTTTGAATAGATACATTCCATTTTTGCAGTAAAATGAAAAGGTAAACAAGTCAGAGACAGCCATTGATTAAATAAATAAAATACTGAACACAGGGAGCCATTGGCTGTGGATTAATATCTGATTTCTCTGAAACTGAAGTTTCTAGAACTTTCTTGTTTCAACATGATGCTCTGCCGTCTAAAACACCATTTGCATTGAATCATATACAGCCCAGCAGTTGACAAGAGAAAGAACTACACTTTGACCTTTATAGGCAGATGACACTTGGAAGCTAGTATTGAGCCGGACTGAGAGAAAAGCAGAGATTCATCAAAAAACAAAAGCAGACCTACACAACCTAATCACAAACATTGTGTAGACTGTTGTGTTTTATGATTTTTAGCATTGTAAAGTTTTCCAAAAAGCCTTTTGGAAAAAAAGGAAAAGGCCTTCCTTTTGGTCATGATAATTTACAGCAGCATGACCATTGATGAAGGATAGTCCAAATGTGTTGTCATATCTGATGTTTTCTGGAATGTATTTAAATAACGAGAAAACAAGACAAACTTAATAAAGAATAGGTTATTATATAACTCAGTGCAGACATGAGACTGGAAAGATCATTGAAATGTTGGGATTTAATGGGAAACCAGTAAGTGAACAACAGTAGAAGAGTCAGCTTTTGCCTCACAGACAGCGACCTTCTTTGCCAAACAATGCATATGGCTTTGCTGTGAAACTACCGAGTTAATTTCAGACTAACTCAGCATCACCATTTCACAAAAAAATAAGCTCTGTGACACAGCATGTATAATGTATACTGCCTGCTGTGAAAAAGGAAGTGAGAAAGACAAACCCTGACAGCCCCAGGGAGTCAAATGAGTAAAGGCGAAAACTTGATTATAATGCTCTTAACGACTCCGCTAATTACCACAGATGCTAATTAACTGAAGCTTCAAGTTAACTGCACAGAGGGTAATAAGAGCCTGGAACGGAGACAGAAGTTGCAGTCAAAGTATCATCTCTCAGGCCTTCGTGGTATATGGTAAGATGTTACACATAGTGTTGCCATGTCCCAGAAATTTCAGCATGTCCTCAGTGTCGATGTGCCTACAAGAGAACAGGGAAGGTTTGACTGTATGTTGGTTTTAGCAACACAATGGAAACACCTTACACTTTAGAAAATTGCAATACTTTTTTGTGACATTTGACCTTCCTACCTTCCCTGTATGCAAAAGGTATCATGATTGTGAATTTTTTTAAGAACATGCAGTTGCAATACAAAAACAAAAACAAAGACATTCTTCGTTTGGCTTGACTCATTTGGACTGTGACTTTTTTTTGTTCGGTAAATCCAGATTTCTCCTGATGCTGAGACACTTTATCTTCTCCCAGGCTGTTGACACAACAACTGCTGCCATTGATTTACTGCGGTGAGCTTCAATTACCAACCCTGAGAGCTAGAGGTATTTTTCAGAGTTCAGATGGCCATACGTTTCAAGGACAATTATTCTTAATGAGAGTGCCTCAATCTATCTGCATCCGGGTCAGGGGATGCCTGACAAATCTGTCCTTCAGTGAGTCCCATCCTTATTCTGATCTATGGTTCCACTTCATTTCCTCTGACTGTCATGCTGTGCTCAGAGCTTCTATTGCTATGTTTTACCTACAGCATCTCATTCAATAGGATGTCTGATTCAAAAGGCACTATGGTATTTGCAGTTCTAAGCATTCAATCTCTCTTTAGTATATGGAGTGGATAAAATGCATATATGGTAGTGTTACACATCAGAGTACATTACATCAAGTGATCATCCTCTACAACAGGACTGATTATTACAGGTGTTAAGTATCTCTTTTACAATCAACATGGCCTTTAGTTGAAAGTGTCCAACAGGCATTAAGGTCCGCTGACATAGCCATTTTCAAGCACACAACACAATTTTACCTTAACCACACCTGAAGATCTTGCAGTACATTTTTCACACTGTCTAAGTAAAATAGGAGGTCAAGGTAATCTTTTTGAGTATTCATCTCAGTTTACAGTTCACATAATTTCATAATGGTATATTTTCATCAAAAACATTCCTGGAACTGTACTCATACTCGATCTTGAAAAAAACTGGTATCGGGACACCCCTGGTCAGCTGATTTGCATGCATTTTGTGCACGACTTCTACTACCCCAGAAGACAGTTTGAAAAATGACAAAGAGTCGTGCAGGATCTGCTAATGGGGATGACTCTGGCTGGGGCGGACTTGGGCTGAACTAGTTAATGCCACGCTAGTGGAGAAGCGGCTTTAGATTTTTGTAACTGCAAAAAAAAAAAAAAAAAAAAATGGGAGTTAGTCATGCTGATAAACGTCCTCGTATCTGACCTGAAGAAACAGCTTGATTTCATTAATCTGATCTATTTTTGTCTTTAGGCTTTGATCCTCCCATGCTGCTGAGTCTACATCTCTGAAACAACAAAGCACTCGCGGGAGCACAATTGACTCGGCAGCACGCCGGTTGTCCAGGGCTTTCATGTCTCTAGGGAACTCGTGTCTATTGGGATGGCTGTTTGATTCATCGGCTTGACCTTGCTACTGTGGGCGTTAATGACAGCCAAGGTTTTTTTTGTGCTTGTTTGTGTGAATTTGTGTCTGCTAAGAAGTGCCTGAGTGGGAAGAATAAAATGCAGCAAGAGATGTGAGAGACAAACAGTGGGTATATCTGGCGGTCTGTCATGCTTCCTCCACAGCATTTTGTTTGTTTTATATGCAATATAGTAACAAAATTTCTTCCTAAATTTAAGTCTCAAAACTTCACCTATGTGGCAATTAGATGCGTTGTCTCTGTCACACTGACTCATTTCTTGCTAAACTGTGTGACCGCATACTGATTGAGTTGTAGCACTCTTTTTTTTTTATCTTCTTGGTCTTCAGATGAAGACTTCTGCCTCTAGGCTTGGGACTCTGGCTTAATTCGTTATGGTAAGTGAGCCTGTACTGTTGCTCGACACGGTAATCACTCAAAGCTACTTCACCATTGGCACACAAGCAAATAAGCGGTGGGTGTTAATGGTAGTATGTTAATGCTAAAAAAAAACTTAAGCTATACCAAGATCAAAGAACACAGCATGAAGTAGATGGAAACTGGGAGATGAAGAGCAAATAATCATTCCTGGTATCCGTAACATTTCTACACTTTTTAGGTTCCCTAATAGCAGTAGATAGAGTCATGGGCAAATTTGTTGACTCAACAAAAGGCAGATGTGGACAAAGCCTCAAAGACAAAGCCACTTGATATTGCTGTGATTTTACAAGAAAGTAAAAAATTCTAACTTTTACCTCAGTGAATTTATTCAGAGGGCAAAAAAAGAAGAAGCTGATTCTATGAAATATATATTTTTAACCAAATATGTTGTATCAAAGTTGTTGATATCCCCCATAAATCCCTTTAAAATGGTAACGACAATTAAGATTTTTTTAACGTGATCAGCTTCTAGTCACTTGTATGTAAATAAGCCATCGCACAGTAGCCTATACTTGTCTCGTCACCACTAGGCTATAGATGGCAAAGGAAGTGAGACATATTTGCATATTGTCAGCCAGGTCTCATGGATTTGCTCTGATCTAAGCAGTTCATTTGAAGATCTGGAAATTGTCATGCTTGCAGGTGAACCTCCATCCTAGTCTCAACTCTTCTGCCGCTTCTGACTGGTTTTACCAGGATTGCCCTGCATTTCGCTTCATCCATATTTCCAACAGCTCTGACCATCTTCCCTGTAACTGCTAAAAGAAAGTTAGGTGGTGTGTTCTGTATGATGTGCTGCAGTTTTCAGCCACACACAGTACATTGGATGTAGGCCAAATATTTAATTTTGCTCTCATCTAATCAGAGCACATTCTTCAACAAGTTTGCTTTGTCCCCAACATGACTTAAGGAAAATCTCCAAGGGGAATTCTTTTGGCTTTCCTTCAGCGACATTTTACTTCTTGCCAGTCTTCTATAAAGGTCAGATTTACATAGTGCTCTATGAAATTCCGTTGTCATCTTTATATATTAATGCTTTTCTTGCCTGGTTTGTCAGATCAATGGGCAAAGTAGCTATCTCTATGAGGATTTTTGGAGCTTTAACATGCTTTTTCTATTTTCAAAAAGCAAAGATAAAGATAACCTAACCTCTTTTTCTTCCTGTCCTGTCTGATGTGTTTCTTGTTCTTGATGCTTGTTTCATTTCAAGTTTGTTCTCTTTGAATATTTTACACAATAATTATTTTTAATTAGATTGACTTATTCATGGGCAGACTAAGGATAAGTTACTATCTAATGAAGTTCTCTATTAGACACTGTAGATCAAAGTGCCATATCATTCGCTATGTATGGTACTCGCTCACTTCCTGTTTTTAGAAGAGGCAGGCTGCAACTTCTTTTTTTTTCTTTTAACAAAATGCTTTTGAACTACTTATCTGCTGATTATAATTTATATTTGTTGAAACCTTTTAAAATGTACGTTTGTACGGGTCTAAAATAGCAAACTGGCCTTTGAACAATCCTGATGGCAGCCATGTTTGGTTAAAAACTTTGAGCTTGCAGTGGTGTGAAAAATTACAATTTTTAGACTCCACATTTCCAAGGTAACACAAACCCAGCATGATGTAAGCCTGTGGGTAGAGATAAACTTTGGAAGTATTAGACGGTTGGATAATGGCAATCTGAGCTCTAGATGTGGCAGCAGAGCAAATATATTTGACAGTATAATAATAATGAAAGCTGCAAAAATGTGTGTTTATTTGACAGTACCTGAGTTAAGCTTTTAAGATTATCAGGTAGATTTGCTTCTGAACACATTGTCAAGGAATATGTAAATTAATTATTTGCTGTTATTAGAGCATAGTGTGAATAGATAAGGGGTTTACTTACTCCCACCTCCCTGTTTCATCCCACAGCTGCTCAAGTCAAAGAAGAGATAACAATGTTAAACATTGATATTACAACAAAATGAGACTTGTAGCAACAAGACAGCAAACTAATTAACTTGGCATTTTAGTATGGGGTGGATGCAAAATTGACTTTTTGAGCTTTATATTATATTATAATAACAGCTTGTGTTGTCTTGATGAAAACCATGTGGCCAATGAAAAGTGATGTCTTACAATAAACTGTACATGTTGGTTAAAAGCGTGATGAACTGCCAACAAAAAAGAGCAAATCATCTCCCTTCTAGGAATACTTTAAAATGATCACTCGCAAAAAGGTGCCTCTTCAAGCTCCAGTATCTTACTTGTGTAAACAAAATATTTTTTAAAAAATATTTGTTTAAAGTTTCACTGTATCATGTCAGTCCAACTTTACTAAGAACAGTTCTAAATGCCATCATGGAGAAACATTGTTGTGATGATGAGCCAGAGGGGCAGTGTCGGAAAGATTAGGAGTTCCTTAAAGGGACAGAGGACAATTTCAAGTTGTCAGGTGCAAAATTATTTGTTGATATATGCTGCATTTTCATGCTATTCACCATGTGACTGGAAAATATATAATAATATCCTTGTAAATAGTTATTTTAGCTATGATCACCATCAGCTTCTTCATCTTTGAGTTACGGACTTACCCGTTCCTTTTTCTCCTCTACGTCAAAAAAGTTCTACAAAAAGAAAACACTTTCTAATGTGACTGTGTCTGCACCAGAGCCACAATTGTGTGTTAAGAGGATAAAGATGTTATGACATAACTCTGTGTCTGTTTAATATTGCAGCAGAAACTCATCTGTTTATGTTTCCCTAACCACTACAAGGAAATCCCTTTTAGCAAGTCTGTCTGCTCTGCTCTACTCCTCCCCACTTGCCTTCAAACTTGCAGGCTTTGCACGCTGACCTCACTTTACACAGTACAGCACGCAGAAGCATCACTCGATTGAACTTGCCTGCTCAAGTTAGCAGCAGTTGTCTAATAGCATGTACTGCTGTTGGCAGTGAGCTAAACCACTTTCATTCATGCTGCTCTCTTCAAGACGAATGAAACATTAGCATGGCACTGACACTGATATGAAGTGTGGTAGTGCAGACCATGCAGGGTCAGCGCAGCTGAACTTAATATTTTAAAACACACATACTGGAAATTTAGTAGTTCACTTTTGAGAGCCATTGCAGACGGTCTTTTTGGTGAATCATCAACGTGTAAGTTAAGAAATCAATTAATGTGGAGACCCAATGTGAAGCTGACTTATTTCTGTTACAATCCCTGCAGGACTCTTGTAGTTGGTTTGGACATGAATCCATTGTGCAACAATAATTACTAACTTGGGACACATGACCACCTGCTAAAGCCTTCAGTTACTTAAACCCTGAGTCAATACTAACTTATCTCTGCTCTCCTCCTTTGCTTTCCAAATTATCTTGATTTCACCTTATAACACTTCAACATGCATCCTCCACCCATGCACTCCAGGCAACTGATCAAATCGACTTTCACTCTTCATATTCGATATTTAGATTTGAACTTTACTTTGCTGTGAACAAATTCCAGCATTAGAAACTCTTATGGTGTGTGTCTCCCTTTTTGTTTCGGCCTTTGAGCCAGGCTGTAACAGGCCAAGATTAGCTTTTCTAAACAAATATGCAATATATTATACATTGGTTTGTTTGGTGTTAATGATGGAGTTGTAATCCAGGTGTCTTGAGCTCATTTAATTTGACCCTGGTGGATCCCAAAGACTAGTTCGCTCCCTTGACAATTCTTCCTCATTTCTGCCTCTTTGTTCATTATCAGTTTTTGCTACACAACCAACTGAAAGAACAGATGAACAATTTTTCCTCTCCAGAAATGCGTTACATAATTTATAACAGATGAGCCTCTTGTGAGAAGGTCTCAGTTTATTTTCTGTTTGGGATGTCTGATAGATCCCAATAATAGATATCAATAATGATATATGGCAATAAAATAAATACTAAATTTCTAAGTAAATCAAGCACAGTATTTCTTAATGAATGTAAAACCTGTCAGACATACGGTGTGATGTTGCTAAAACATAAATGCAAGTGTCCATTTTCCAGATCACCAAGATTTTTTTTTAAACATAGGGTTAATGTTTTCTTATTGGAAGTGAATATTAAAGTCATTTAACAATCACAGGTATTAATCTACTACAGGTCCAGCCATTATTGATGAAATCACATCACTGGGGCTCACTTTCTGAAGGGGAGCACTACCCTTGGAGCTTCAATGGTAAGCACTCTTTCTTATATTAAAACATAGTGACTGACATTATCTTTTCACTGGGATTCTCATAAACTGGCATTCTCTACCTGCAGATAAAAGAAC
The DNA here is from genome assembly GCF_000485575.1 of Poecilia formosa. NCBI lineage: Eukaryota > Metazoa > Chordata > Actinopteri > Cyprinodontiformes > Poeciliidae > Poecilia > Poecilia formosa. The sequence goes on along the minus strand of NW_006799952.1, from coordinate 3,227,025 downwards.
TGTGCTCAATAGATTTTATAGTCTGAAAGAAATGTGACAGCTCACTCCCAGTTTCACCTTGTGGGGCTTACTCCTGCAACTTAGTCATAAATAAAAAACTCATCTTATTACAACAAAAAGGTGTGAAAATCAGAAGTTATGATCGTCATCCTGCATAAGATCAAGTTGGACGATTATGCTTTGCATTTCATTGGCCCACACACAGGCTTGGCCTCAGGGAAAGGGTAATTTCTGAACTTAACTTCTGAACAGTAACTTTGGCAGGTAACAAAGGAAGGCTTTGTTTTAAAGCAGATTTCCGAATTGCCAATTAAATAAGATTGAATAAATAAAGAAAAAAATATATAACACCTGGGCTAATTCTTTATGTTTCACCCATTTCTTTTCATGGAACAGAACATAATTCTTCAAGTAAAAGTATACTGCCATATTAGAGAAATAAAAAATAAGTGCATATCATGTCACTTTCAGGACAACATTGACACGTGTCCCTTGTGAAATGGCTCACAAGCATCCCTCCCTGTCAGTGTGTGCAAGTGATAAGAGACTACATGTCCTCCCTGTCAGTCATTCCGTCAGTTGGGAACATACTGGTTACGGCAAGTCATAATTTAGCTATGAATTCATCAACTGAAGAGATATCACAGCGTTTCATCACATCATTTCATCAGGCAGACAGTCTTTCAGATATACTGCTGCTACTTTAACTGACCTCAGAGACTTCAGCCATAATGTTACCAAGTGAACCCATGTGGATCAAAGTCCAAAATACTGACCGGTTGTAGGATAATTTTTCAAACCAGGGAAAACTAATTCAGTTGCAAAGGGAGGTGTTGGCTTCAGATATAAACACAGTGGAAACCAAATATTTACATTATAAAAAGACGATTTTCCCCTTCGCTGTAAATTAGTCTAGACCTTTAAGGTTCAGTTAACAATTCCTAAATTACTTCTAATTTTTAAATGCCAAAACAATAAGTAGATTTTATGAAAAGGACTTTGCTTTTTTTACAGTTGGGGCAATGTTCTCAGTTTTGGAAACTTGAACGTTTTTCCCTCCAAATGTAGTAATGATCATTATGTCTAAACCGTAATATTGTGTAAACCAAAAGGTTAGCTGATTTAATGTTAGAAAGTGAGAAATAAAGGCTGTCGTTTTATACATTCTCTGTATATCATTGGTATCAACTGTCAATTTTTCACAGTATGTAAACAAAACATTATAATAAAGAAGAAAATAGCAATGCCTTATGTGCGAAGTATATTTGCATACCATTTGAGAATGCACTGAAGTCATCCAGCATGAAAATCAAAATGAGTTACACACTGTCACAGATAGCATCAACAAACATACTTCACACCAACATAAAAATCAGAGTGAAAACCTACTTTCCATCTAGCGGTGTGATTTATAAATGCTTTAGGGAGCTTAGTGTGAGCAGGTAATGCAAAAACCCTAATAAGCAACATATTGAATCTCAAAAATGGCAGAGAGTCATTGAAAGAACTGAAATGAAGTACAAGATAAGTAAAATAAAGTTGCATAAAAGAAAGAAATGAAGAAACATGTAAAATGAGTCATCTGTACACCAGCTTGACAGAGGAGTAAAGGAGCTGTGTTTCGGATTAGGGCCGTCTGTGGAGGAAGGTTGAAGGCTTCTGCAGAATTGCTCTTTATCTCACCTGCAAATAATACCACAGCTTCAAAATTATAACCTCAAACTCACAAGCACACACGGATTTTTGTCCTGTGCTTCAGGGAAAATTGTGTGCTCGGATGAGAAAGACTTATTGTGCTTCACTGCACCTGTGGGAAGTTTAAAGTATTCAGAGCTAGATAAACGGTCTGGTCTTTGAAGCATGTCTGCAATTTGACCCGTCTGATGTTTATGAGAGTACAAGAAGCATTGAGAAGGATGATGAGAGAGAGATGAGATAAATATGCAGGTTAGGAGTCAGCAAGGGGTTGGAGGATGAACAGGAAAATGTGCTGCCAATGATTTGTTAAATGACTGCCTTCTATTAATCTTTTCTGATGCACTTTCTTAGAGCAGAAAGAAGCGGTGGTGGACGGGTAGAATAATAATCACATTAAATTAAGTGTCCACTTTATGATTTGATGTCAGTCTTGCAAATGCCTTTAAGATTAAGTTTATGCATATGCTTTAAATTGATCGTTACTAACAAGCTTCTTTATGGTTTAGCTGAGTACAATAAATAATTTTGATGTATTTTGTTTAGTTCATGCGTAGCGTGTTCTAGTACACAAACCAAAGTCCCTTTAAATGTGAATTCTAATAGTAAAGAGCTCATAGATTTCTTAGCAAATATTTACTCAGGTCACATTTGTAATTCCAAATGGTATACTTACTGATCAAAATAAGTGCACGTCCATTTTTTTTTCTCCAGGAGCGTCCTTGTAGAGTACTGATACTGTACTTTGAAAGTTGCTCTGTTTTGGCACCTTTTTGGCTGTACCAAGTCACACCGACTCAAATAAAATAATATATCTTCCTTGGATGTTTTTGTCTTTGAAAAGAAACAGAATATTCCAAAAAACAGGAGCAGGGGTGCATAAAGATCATGCAAACCTCCTGGGATCATGCTGAAATTTGAATCAATCATCTAATTACTAAAAAGGCTTGTTATCTCTTTGTCAGCACCTTTAGGTTACCGAGGGTTCAACTAAACATCTGTAGTTGTTAAACTCTTTAAATAAAACCACACAAGCAACACTGAAAGAACCCTCGCCCCACTTAATTCAGGGTTATGTATATGAGACAGGAAACTAGGTTAAATAAAGAATATTGCAACAAAACCTAAGTTACTACAAAGGGGTCACCATTGGCTTTTGGGTGTTTTCTACCAAGTTTTCCTGGGTAAAAAGCCCCATAATTAGAGAATAATTTCTCTCTGGATTCAACTATAAAATCTACTTGTTCATGGCTGCTACGAACTGACAAATCAAACAGATAAATTAATGATAGTTGCAATTGTTAGTGTATTAAAAATATGTGACCCAGAAAATACGGTGTAAAATCTAAATACTGGAAATCTTATTATTTACTGGTTATGTAGAAATTTGGCAGCTTCCTTTTGGAGAAAAAGTTTAGACATTAAATGGCAGACTTTAATTAGCTACTTTTCTCAGGCTTTTAATAATCATAATGTCTTTCTTCCATCCTCATGACAAGCTTAGCATCTGACAAAACTGCCAACAAACTGATAGCAGCGAAACAGAACTGAAGATTGCATAATTAATTCATTACAAATATACAAAATATCTGTGAAATTGCCTCATGTGCATTGCATTTGCAATAGGGATATACTTAACTATAATAAGTCTAAGATGTATCTTTTACTCACCTCACTATAGATAAGTGTAACATTGATGATGGGTAGTGGTACATGTGTAGAGCAGCCTGCATCAATGTTGTTATGATGCTTCAAACTGAATTTTCTCTAGAGACTTTGTTTCCAGGCCAGATGCATGATGCTGATTAAGAAACTGAGCCGTCTGATGTTGCTGTAAAGCAGAAGGTATACTTTAAAACGTATTGGTTTAGAAGCTCATACATCCATGCACTTTTACACACATATAGCTTAAAAGGGAACATAGCATTACCTCAAAACATCAGGCACGTAAATACAAATATCCAGGGTATCGATTCGAGACGTTTTCCACACGGATCTGAAGGTGGAGATCGATGGGAGTGGAGGCTGAAAGTTACGCCTGCAAGCGCTAAGTTTGAAGAAAAGCCATGGTATAAAAGGAACCTCCTGTCAAAAACTATAGCTGTAGCTGTCCATAACTTGTGTGCAAAGCAATGTTGGTCCTGCTTATGCAGAATTGAAGGAGGATTTTGTCATGTTTTTCTGCATTTTCCTCTTTTACGTTTGAACTTTAGTTGTTACCTTTATGAATGAGTGTGCACCTGGTGCACACAAAACACTGCACCTACAGAGAGACATCGTTGTGAGAACTTTGGCTTGGTAGTCTCTCTGTTCTGTCTTTCTTTCATCCTGCAATTCTGTAATTAGTTGATTGACCCCTGCTGTCAGGGCCTAATTAGCCATAGTAATTAGAGATTAGATGGGTCAGGAGGAAGGTGTGTGTGTTTGTGCATGTGAGAGAGGGGCTCAGAGTTGAGGTCAGGGGTTAGTATGTGAGTATATAGTGGGGTAGGGACTATTGCTCTTTGGTTTGACAGAAACACAATTACCTGCTCATCTATACTTTGTAATACCAGAACAGGACAGACACCACCTGAATCTAAACTACGTTAATCAAAAACTTGGACTATTAGCAATACTGAGTTTTCTAATGCACGGCTGCCATGTATTACTGAAGTGGCAACACTTAATATTTAGGAAGTGCTCTGCTGGCAAAAGAGGAAGGAATTATGACCCTCTGTGGAAATAGCATAAATCCCTTTCTATTTATCACCACAACAGAAGCGGTGCGTGTGTATGTGAATACTAAAACCATTATAAAACTGTAGCTTGAAAACGGCATCAGTTTATATTCTTGTGCCGTTTAAATGAAATTAATTAAACTATGTTTAAAAATTACTGCTGTGGGTTACATTGTCACTGGAGAAGAATGGTACAGCAGAGCAGAAAGTAAAATCGAGTAACAACAATTATAAAACTACAGAAGAATTCAAACACGAGGTGCTCTATGAATATTGGTTCACGGAAAATGGGGAGGCAATAACAATAGTAATGTCGATCCCTTGGCAATAGTACAGGATTTTACAGGCTCAAAAGGTTTGAAATATGCATTTGTCTTCATTCCCATTTAATGGCTGTATGACTAAAGGAATCAACACAGAGACAAAATACAATTTGCTGTTGGTGTGGTCTGATTATGTATGAGACAGTGAAAAACTGAATTATAGCATTGCTGCATGCTTAAAAAAATATAATGACAAGACAGTGTTTTGCCAGATTTAGATTCTAAACACTGCTGGCATCAATTTAAAGTCAGATCAATGTTTATTGTTTTGCAAAGCCTTTTGGTACCTTAATGCATACAGTATGTATGTTGTTCCATATCTCCAATATCGATTATCTCAATCTGATTCATTAAGCTATTTTCTTCAGAATGAATTATACCACTGACTGATTTCTCAACATCTGGTGTGAATAGCTAATGAATTGGGACCTTTAATTTAGCCTATTAGATTGACATTCAAACCAAGACTTTCTGTTTTTTTGTGTTCAGTTATGACCGCCTATCCTGTGCTGGTTCCAAGGGAAGCTGGAACCCACCCCAGAAGTTAATGGGGCGAATGGACAAACACAGGTGATGACTACGACTGAAGACAATAGCAGCATTTGATGCATTGCAAAATGAGCTTTGTCAAGAGAAGAGATGTGCACCCTCGACACGTCACAAGTCCATCATAGTTCAGAGACTAATGAGACATAAAATGACTACTTAAATCCAGTACTTTGATGCTAATAGAGCTAACTCCATCCAATTTGGTTAGTGATATTAATGCCGCCAAAGGTTTCAAAATGTTTGAAGCTGTCCACTGGTGTTTCAATGATTTAAAGTCATTTTAATGAGATGCCAGAGAAAGTGCCAGATGGACAATGAGTTTTCTCCATCTGTACGACGCAAGTATGTTTGTGAGCCCTGCTATCAAGATGGCTGCAACTCCAGTGTGGCTAGGTCGAACTTAGTTATTCCAAGATATAAACTTCAAGCTTCAGAAGTAAGTTCCTCACAGCACAAGTAGCCACAGATACTTATTAGTTCTTATTTTCCTGAAATACTCCAAAGCACTTCAACTTGTGGTAGTGTCTATTTGAAGCAAAGATCAATGGTCTAACAACTGCAAAGTAACAAACGGACAACTGGAAAGTGTTACATCTTGTAAAAACTAAAAGAATAACTGGGATAGTTTTCTAAAGTATGAGACGGTCATGAATTTCCTCATGTATCTGTCTCAAAACGAACTCTGATCATGTAACACTAAAGACCAAAACTGATGCTTGCATCAAGTTTCAAAACAAACCTGATCAAAAACATTAAAAAGTGCTGTCACATTAGCTCAGGAGCCTGACTCTAGCTGATCAAAGTAGATAAATAGGGCTACAAAGTCACTTGTAGACAATTTTACTGTTGTCATGGTCATGGTAAATCATGAGGACAATCTATTTAAAATTTTAGACTTCAGTTGACACTGCAGTTCATTATTAAATAAAGATGTAGCATCTTCAGCAGCAATTACTTAAAAAATCTTTTTTCTGTAAAACCTAATCATTCAATTGTTCTTTTAACTTGGGGAGACATTTCACTACTAAAAGTGAAAAGCAGAGGTAACTTTCCTCTGCAATGTTAGAAACAAACAGACGGCTACCAGAAGCATCTCGCTGAACTTATCGCAGCCAAAGAAAGTAAAACCGCATTCCAGGGATTACGTTGTCTGAACCATATTATGTCCTCCACTATAAAAGGTTCAGGTTTGGTGTTTACCTGTAATTAGCACACTTTTATTCCAGAGATAGACTAAAAATGACTAAATTTTGTGATGCAAACATTTAATGATAAAGACTTGTATACTGTATTTTGTGTCCTAATTATTCCACATGGCTGCTGGTGTCACTTTCCGTCTGTAATTGATTTCTGACAGGTGCTCTAAATATCAACACAACGTTTCCACATGGGAAGGATTGTTGGCCTTAATGACTGTAGTTTGCCAGCCTCCCAAAACAAATTAAGCTAATGTGATGGCGTTTTTATGTTGCCATAATTGCTTTTACAGAACTATGTAGTGATGCAATTCTTTCATTTACACATGATTATTTATTTTTTAATGTAATGAAGCTGAGTTTTTGTTGATTGATTTAATATCTCTAACTTCATTGCTACTAAGTCAGCAAACACGTTTGATTTTTGCCAGTGGAAATGCTTAGTGGGAACCTTGCCCTGTCACACTAAGGCATGCAGGGCATAGACAGTTTTGCAGCTTATAGAGTGAGAGAGGGAAGTGATAGTCTTGGCACCAGATAGGGTGCAGTGACAGGCACCCCCACAGCTTGCCTCAGAGGGGGAGCCTATGGCTCACTGCTGCTCTATGGGGGGTTGATATGCTTTCTTCTCTTCTCCTGCACCCTTTATTTCTTTCTCTGTGGGCTTTGCTATGTTGTTTTCAAAGAAATGTGCTCTGGTGTCATTTGACACATGGCAGGAGACATCACAGATAAAGGGGATGCATGAGAACCACAGAGAAAAAAAAAAGGATGGGGGAAGAGAGCAGAAAGGAGCCAGAGTCCAGCCAATATGCTTTAGCCCCCAGAAGTTAGGGAAGGTAAAAGTCCAAAAAGAGAGAAAATATGGCAAACGTAATGTAGCCTAAGAAATGTTTAGCTTCACAAGACACCTTAGGTTCTTAATGTGCATATTTTTATTTTTTAACAAAGACAGAATGAACAAAAATGTCCAACAACAAGAATGTGGGCTTATGCTAAACTTTGGCAACCAAAGATGAAATATGGCAAATTTACAGGAAAGGAAAATAAACATATAAACAGAAAAAGCACAGAAGGAATACAAGAGGTGAAATTAAAGAAAAGCAACAGTGACCTTTGATTACACAATAAAAATACAAAGAGCTAAGTTACAAAACGTGAGTAGGTATTCCATTAATTATTTTATGAGCACTTACATGTAACAGCAACCCTGGACGGTGGAGTACATCGATGATCTCATAACTTAACCCTACACACAGAAAATTGTCAACATGCGCATGCTGGTCTTCAGTGCCTTTCCAAAACATATCGCTTCATCAGAAAAATCAGAGTTAACATCCAATCATTACAAACAGGAAGTCCCAAAGATGGATCTTAGCCCATTCTTCAGAAAGCTTCTGTTAACTTTAAGCACTGCCCTCTGGTGACTAAAATGTGCAACTACAGAGGCCTGTGCAACAAACATATCTAAGTGTGCAAGACATGCAAATAACAAGCAAAAAAGAATTAACAAAAAACCAAAATTACTAAGTAGCATTGCTGCTGTAACATTCAAAGTAATCAACACCTTAATACCTCCTTTTTACACTCTAGAGGGATAGCTGTGTAACTTAAGTGGAAAATATAAATTTACTACCAGGCTATAGGATGATAGATAAAAAAAGAACATTTGGCTTCAGGTAGTAGAAGAGCTTTGCACAAGGAAGGCAAATCATTGAATAATATACTGGTAAACCTTTATGTCTTCTGCTCAGCCCTCTGCCAGAGAATCTAATAATTCACAATGATGTTGTTTTTTTGGATGCAGATACAGAAGAGATTCGATCGAAAGCCATTAAAATACCAAAACACATCTCTACTCATGAAACAGAGTAGAGATGCAAATGTGTGGAGATAACTGGTAATACCGCTTTAATTTATGTGAATAAGATGACGAGAATAGGATGACCTAGTTAGATGTCACAAATAAAAACAATGAAGAGCAAGGTATAGAAGAAAATGAATTTAAAGCAGTGTTTACACAGTGGAGATCTGGAGCTGCAGGTTCTCCACCAAAGGGCGGAGCCCAGCAGTTGTGCTCCTGCACGCGTTAGTCGTCTGGTCATTAGCAGGTGGATAAGAGGAGCCAGCTGCCAGACACCCTCTGCCTGACCATTAACCTTCATGGTAACCCAAACCCTCTGTGTCTCCTAGTGTTCTGCCTTGTTTCTCTAAGGCCTTATCTAATCATCTCCTCGTGTTCCTTTCTAAGATAACCTCTGGGGTGTCTCTTGGGCTCGCTTCCTAAGCTCTCCCTGAATGTCCACATTGAAGATTCACTTCAGCAATAAAGACTCTGAACCTCCTTCAGCAGTGAAAACATCCTCACTCCTTTTCTTCACCACCAAGCCAACCTTTTGGGCCTCCAGCGCTCATTCCGCTCCACCTGCTCAGACCTCCAGCGTGATCTCCTTGTTTTCAGCTCCAATCCTTCTGTGCTTTACTTCGTCATTAAAGCTCAGTGTCTCCATCGACCCTCTGGCTAATACCACAACGTAAGCTAACAGCCCCGGATTCCATTCACTCTTCCCTTGTGTATTTCACTCTCATCAATCAGCAAGCTCCTTCCTCCATTTTCACTACTTACTCACTTTAATTGCTCCGCTCACTTTTCGCCTTCTCCTCAGTGTTCCTGCTTCCCGGTCTTCAGCACCACCGGACCAGCAACCATTCACTACTCAAGTCATTGCAAAATAAACATTTTTAAACTTCTGTTCTCCTATTATTTCTGTATGTGGGCCTGAAAACCATGATGACGATGGCAAAATTTAGGTCCTTCATTCGCATCTGACTCAACAAAAATAAGTCATGGGTCAAAAATAGTGTGTTCATAATACATGAAGAAAAATGCTGAAAACATATCAAGAGAAAATACAATACACAATGGATTATATTTGAGTTTCTTTAACAGTAAAATCAAACATGTTCATTTTAAAATGATCTCATTGTTTTTGTTTCAAGTATAAATAACAATGTAGAAAAGTGAAATAAAGGCATTCATGCCAACTTTCTTTGCTTTTTTTGACACAATTACACATTGTTCTATCCTAGCAGATCCACATTCATTTGTTTGACTTTTCACGCAGTATGCTAATTTAGAAAGTATTGGCTCAGCAGGGGTGGAGGAATAACTATCTCTTAATTCACATGCAAATATGGATGTACAAGTATGCAAGTATGCATTTAGATCAGAGCCGTAACAGGCGGCTTATAGTGTGTAGTTGAATTTTAATAAAACAAGCTTTGTAATGTTCTAAATTTGGTTGCAAACCTCCTGAGACATTTAAGTGATCACATTGCATCCGATTTTGCCTTTATTCCCTGCTGTGCATAGATGAGTACAGCTCTCTAATGCTAGATATCTTCCCCTTAAGGCAGGTTCCATTTAGGATGCTAGGAATAATGTTACACACACCATTATTTTTGCAGGCCTTGAGCATCTCGTCATTCATGGATATATTGACTTTCACTTTGTTTTATGGTTAAGCTTTGCTTGCCTCTGCGACTGCAGATGTCCCAGACAAGCAAACTGAACACAAGGGTGGAAAGTAACTAGTTACATTTACTCATGTTATTGTAATTAAGTACAATTTGTTTGCGCTGTGAGCTTTAAGTTGTTTACAAAACAGGAACTTTTACTTGAGTTAGGTTTGAGTAAAATATATTGCCCAGTAATATTGGAAAACATATCCACCGTGTGAAATTAAAATAACAATTAAAAAAAAGACATAAAACAACAGCTGGGTTAGTGTTAGGATCCTATGGTGTTGCATCAATTGGAATCACTTGGAAAAAGCCATCAAACAAGGTTCAAGTTAACATCAGAGAAAAAACAAAATCCAAATGTAAATCACAGTTTTCTCTAGTAATTGTGATTATAATTTTTGTTAGAATGAATAGAATAGGATAGAATAGAATAGAATAGAATAGAATAGAATAGAATAGAATAGAATAGAATAGAATAGAATAGAATAGAATAGAATACTTGTTTCAGAATAGAGAGATTCCAGTTCAACAGCAGCAAAGTTACAAGGAATCAAAGCTAGTAGATTCACACAAAGACAGAATATAAAATATACACAAAAACAGAATAAAGAATAAAAAAATGTGTACTGTAAGGGCAAAACTTCAACATAATACTGTGCAGTTATTAAAAATAGCTTCTCCGATCCAAAGGAATGGACACCTCAGTAGGTTAATTCAAAATAATATTGAAAATGTGTCGGTGCAATTGACAACAAACTAATTACAATAAGTGACAATAAAAATTGTGCAACAGCAGGGATGTGCAAATACTAGCAGAAATGTTATAAGTGAGTAAAAAAAAAAAAAAACTGTGCAAATACCAGCATGTATGTAAACATGTGCTGATTTTGTTGGGAGCAGTGATGGTAATAGAGTCTTGCAGCTGCTGGGAATTTTAAAATTATTAGATAGTAAAGCAGAGACAGTGGATAAATCTGATAAAGGACAGGTTCAGGATCAGAACTGCCAGCTTCTGATGAAGAAGAAAACTGCAGAGAAGCTTCATAGATGCAGCAAGTAGATGTCCAAATGCTGAATAAACACACTGTGTGCTTTATTTGCTCTGACTTCTTCATTACAATTGTATCTATTTCTAAAGTTAGAAGTTGAGATTGCAATTTCAATGGGCCATGAAAGAAATCAGATGATATGTTAATGATTCATATGTGTTAAGGTTACTGTGCTGAGGGAATTAAACCGTGGAGATGTTTCTGTGAGACATAATAGAGTGGTGCTGTGTATTAATTTTTTGGCAATTCATTTTAACAGCTTAAATTTTCTGGGTCATTAATTTGAGTGAGACCCTAATGACAGTCCAACACAGTTCTTGATATTTCTCAGGCCACCCAGCAGACCTGACCGCTTCATGCATAAAGGTGTGCATTAATCTTGATTGTTTGACCATGTCCAATATGAGTAACTACAAGAACAGAGCACGACACTTTAATTGCATATTTGACAGCATGAAGCTGATTTAAATCCAACTAAAATATTAACACTCTTTATTTACTGGTAGTAAAAGACTTTTTTTTTATTAGATCAACACATGTCAAGGCTGTATGACAGATAATTAAAAAAAAACCTAATTAAAAAAGGACAATCATTTCTTTCAATCTGGAGTGTGTCTTTATTTAGTCAAAGGTGAATTTGTAACTTTGCTTATCCAGCTTTTTTCCTTGTTGTACAACTTGTTATTCCACAACGACAGCTAATTAATATCGCTGACATAGATTAATGATAAGACTACTTAATGTATCTGCCATTACTCTACAGAAAATATGAAAGAGAAATGGATGGTATCACTGTCATTTCTAATATATGGCAGGTTCATTTTCTTGACTGACATGATCTTCCATTAGATATCTCTGGATGCTTCAAATGCTTTTGCTAGATGTGATATGTTCTTCAGCTATAGACCATTAATAATATAATGTGGACAAACTCTAATGTTGAGCGGTTTTTTTGACAGAAACATGCAAAAAACAAACAAACAAAAAAAAACTTTAAGCTGCTGCTGTTAAATAAATAAAAACATGCTAAAAATTAAACTGATATTTAAATTTCTTTATACAAATGATGGCAGATTGCTTAGTGTCAGTCAAAACGTAGTGTTTTAAAAGCCACCAACGTTGTTTTCACACACTGGAAATACTCATGTGCTCTTGATTCATCTGAAACACCTGAAATACTGCTTTGTTTTGTTTTGTTTTTTTCTCCAGTGTTCACATTATTTTTCTGGCACTGACTGTGAATCTATTCTTTATCCCAATGAAGTGACAGCAGACATATTAGCTATATATAAAGTCTTATGTTGTCTTTTTATTAAATAACAGCTTGTAACCTTGAGAGGTATATTTAAAGGTAACCTGGTAAGCATTTCATGCTTAACACTGTCGAACATGCCCATCACACAAACCCAAAGTGCTTCACAGTCCCTGAGAAATAATGTAGGCGGTAATTTTATATGTGGATTGTAACCAACTGACAGACAAATGTTTACTGTGGCTCATCAGGGCTGATGTAACAGGTCTTGAGGCACTTTCAGCGTGTGGGATTTGAATGTATACCATCAAGCCCGTTTTGATGCATGAAAAAGCAATCTAGGGAAGACATTTAAACAGGAGTTGACAGAACAATTTTGCTTGCTACAAGGTTGCCTTGCTTGCCTTGCAGGAAATGTGGGCATTATCTTTGTTTACAGATGAGGATTCACGGGTGGATTCTCTGTTTTATAGAAATTGCACTTTAGTTTATTGAAAAAGGTTTCCAGAGGAATTGAATTAAGATGCAATGGCTGTTTGGGTTTGAATTGTGATATCCATTCCTCTTATTGATCAGAGCACTTTTTCCCAGGTTATTATCTTAACACCCATCATCGTGTCATTATTACAATGATCAGAAAAACATAGATCACATTTTTAGGAGTAATGTAAGCCTATGTATAAAACCAGTTGAAACATTTTGCTTTTAAAAGGAAACTAGGTCAACTAGAACATGAACAGAGGGATATTCTCGCATCATTATATTCAGTATGTCTACCTGGAAATATCTATTTTCAGTATCAAACAGGGCAGGGGGTGCCTTCCCAATATAATATGATTGTCAAATTCTCATTGACTACAACTACATGAAAACAATTGAAAACAAAAATAAGATTATATAATAAATTGTATTTTTGATATGATACTTTTGTGTCTTTAAAAGATTGTAATACTCTTTTTTTTTACTGACACTTGCCTTTGATGAGTGCAACAAATTGTTGGATCATTTTACCTTCAAAATGCATACATCTCACTAGATGCTCAATGATCAGAAGGCAATCCTCTGAATTAATATTAATATTTTAAAATTTAATATTATTCTACTGTAGATGAACAAATAATCTTGTCATTACCAAGCGGGGGACATGATGAGGATTCCTGTATGTCAGAAATTTTTATGCAATGCCGCTTCTTTCCTGACTGCTGGGCTCTTATTCATAGCAGCCACTCCCTGAGGATAACAGGCAAACGGAGCATGAAGGGAAGGTTAGGTCTGGACCAGGGGAAGATACCATGACGGTCTGACAGGATGTGCTTAGTTACACACTCTTTGTTTCTACCAGCACAGATAACCCACCAAGGCCACACAAGGGAGAACAGAGGATGGAGGAAGATGGAAGGAGCATGAGTTTGCGTATGTGTGTCTGATGCAAGAGGAGATATATCGTCACCCTCTTTTGCCTGGAGAGACTCTGGGACGCATCCAAGATGCCAGCAGCACTGACAGCATCATCAACAAAATGTAGCTGTACCAAACACACACACACACACACACACACACGCACACACAAACATACGTGCTCTCAGAGATTGCTGCTGAGCCACTTGAGAAAAACACTCCAAATGTGTTTAGGAAACTGCTCTGCCCCAGGAGAGAAAATAACTTTTCCCTTTCCTCTCAGACAAACAAACAGGAACACACATCCCGTCCTCAATCCACAATGTTTAAATTTCCCTCTTGATCGGGCAGATGGTTCAACAGTATAAATAAGAGTGCTTTTGGCAGAAAAGTTTTCATGTTTCCCATTTGTCTAATTAGTGCCAAATGGACCTAAGTGTGTCATGTTTAACAGAGTCCCAGGTTGCTCCTGAAGGTCAAAAAGTGCTCGCAATAAATGCCCCCCATCTATGAATCCTTCAGATCCGATGGGCTGCTTATTGGGATTCTGCTTCAGCACACCTGTTTATCTGATTAAGTCATTTCCCTGTAAAGGAGGGCTTTAAATGTCTGGCTATTTGCCCAGTTTTCCTTTATGGGGTAGCTCATGCTCTCATCTCTCTTTCTCTATCATCCCCTTTTCATTTCCCAAGTGGGTGATTCAGAACCTCAAAGCCGCAGACATTCTTCACCCATGGAGCCACCTAAAAATAACAAGGTAAAGTGGATGAGGACTTAACTGATAGACAAGGTAGCTGAAAAAGTACAAAGATGTTAGTAAAAAAAAGTGACAGGAGATGATCCAATTCAGTTGAAAAGTGAGTTAGAAAAACTGCAGAACTCTAATTGCTTTTACTTTTCAATAACACACTTGAGGAGAAAAACAACAGTGCATCTTGCACAAAGTAATTAGTAGCTGCTATTAAAAATAAACAGAGGCGCATATAAGGTTTTGCCAGTGAGGGGGTGGTATCGCGGAATAGGCCAAATGCTTAATGGTGCCAAATAGATCTCAGGGGAATAATGTTACTCATGTAAACAAACACTTTGTCGGAGTAAGAAGCAAAGTGTCATTTCAGGTAGGGAATTTATTTCCGGCTCTGAGTTTCGGAGTGAATGTCTTGAATGGCTGAGAACAGTTTGAATGAGTAGAGAGGGAACCTTTGCCTCAGTGAAGGGAACAAATAGTAGAAGGAGCTGACAAAATGGGGGGAAAAAAGACGGTGAAGCAGAGATGAGAGTAACATATGCTGATGATGAGGACCCCCAGAGAAGAGTTTCAATTTTTCATGTGCCCCAGATTCCATCCCACCAAATGGTCCTCACCACCCTTCTGCGCACACACACACACACACACACACACACACACAAGCATAGATACACACAATGGGATGAAAACAGACTGAGGAGTCAGGGACTGAAGGAAGTAGGGGAAATATACAAATTATTTTTAGAACTGGAGCATAACCAGACTTGGTTTAATTTAAAATGTTTCTCTTGGATGCCCTTTTTCCCAGATTAGGCTACTCATTTTGCGAAACCTATGAGATCGGATATTTACAAGATGTTTATATTCAATTGATAAAAAATACGTAAAACCTTTTTTCTCTCTGCTAAATCAAGATGGTATTTTTGCTCTTTTAGGTCAAGAACAAAATAATTTCTGTTTGTTGTATGTCAGAGTAACCCATCTGTCCGTTATCTAAACCTGCTTAAAGGCTTACGGGGCCTCCATCCATGAAGGACTGAAGACACGAAGCTGCTGGGCGAACTATTAATCGCACAGTGCACTTTATTCACCTACTTTCAGTTTCAACAGGAAGAGGAGGAGTTTCACTGCACAAACTGCGAAACCTAGGTACTAAAAGGTACTGCAAAACCAAACCTAGGTACTAAAAGGTATTGCAAAACCAAACCTAGGTACTAAAAGAAACGTGCCCTCATTTTTCACCTTTTGAGAGCGGCATTAGGGAGACAAGCGCGAACAGCCAGGCTCACCTTGTCCTTTGGAACTCTGCTCAAAGTAAGGATCAATGATTATCTGACAAACACAGCACACTTTTTAAGACTGAAGGATTGTGTCTAACCAGGTGGTCAGCTGCACAGGAGTGCCACAGGTAGACCGCACTCTAACCATTTTTTATTTTCACTCCATGTCTCGGAAACCAACAAGAAAATTATGGGCAGCTTCTTTATGGGACTGTTACATATCAATTGAGTGTCTTCAGTTGGAGGCTTCCTCAAAGCCGCTGTAATACAGACTGCTACAGGAAATCTTTTCTGCCAATAGCGATCAGCGTCCATAACAACTCTTTGAAGAACCTTGAAGAATATGAATTACATTTAATTTCTCTTTGAGATTATTAAGAAATTTTTGAATTTAATTATTCACAGGAAGGGCCCCATAAAATATATCAGCTGTGTTATACTCAAGCTTTTCCTTTAACCTCCTTGTATGTTTTTTTTTTCCTTTCCTTTTCTTTTTTTGGATAAAACACTGCCTAGGAAATCACTCAAGCATTTGTCAGTGTAATTGTACAACACAATGCCATGAGTGGTTATGAGCCTGCTTTTTCAAACTGCTGACAGGCAAAGAATAAAATGCCTTACGGTGAACAAGGGATTAGAGGAGTGAAATAAAATGACTTAGAAAGTGGAAGGACAGCCTGGAGGAGATGATGAGTTGTGTGGATGTATGTGCATGTCTTTTTGTGTCTGTTGTATTATTATTGTTTTAGACTTTTAGAAAAAAAAAATATTTGTTTTTTATTTAAATTTAAGTAAATAAGGAACCAATGAGGAGAACTTTATTTTAGCACTCATTTGCATTTTTCTTCTAAAGTGTGTATAGCAAGGGAATACCACAGGGGAAAAAAATCCTTCAGGAGAATTTGGCTCAGAATGAATGGCCAGGAGAGAAAAAGCTAAATACAGAACTGCTGCAGGAGTGCCAAGTGTATACAGTGGAAAAAGCACATGGAAAATAGTTCAATTGATGGCCCCCTCCAAGAAAGAGATACAGTTATGGAGAAACACTAGTTCAGCTGTATTTTCAATGGATGATAAAAGAGAGCTCGTATAGTTAATGGCAGCAATAATATTACAGAAATAACGGATACATGGAGAGTAGTGAAAGAAAGTAGCAAGTGAGGAAAAGTGACCAGTGTGTCATCCAGCAGTCTTTATGTGTAAGCCAATAGCAGGAGAACTACAGAAATGGTTCAGGAAAAACTATGCCATTCAAACATTAAATTTCATAGAAAAGAAAAGTTTCAATCCTAATCTTTAATGGCAATGGTGTCTGGGGTGACTTTTATGTCTTTTCTAGTGTGTGCACGTAGATTTTTCTGTTGGTTGTTCTGTAAATAGATTGAGGAATACAGTTAAATGTATTTTCAAGGCACACAGTGCTATTTTATAGCACAGTCAAGTAACTATATTACCTCCATTTGCTATAAAAATGTTATATCAAATATGAAATTGAGAAATTTGATTTCGTAATATTAAGCCTTAATATTGGGCTCTGTAAAAACTCCTGCTCTTTCTAAAACTCCTCCTTCAGGAAGTCAACACAAAACAGCTCCTCTTTTGAGCCTTTAACAACATTTTACCAGCATTTCACTGAAACGTAGCTTGTATAATGAGATCAGCTGATGCCGACTTTCACCAGGTGTTTGCTAATTGCTTCTGGCTAGTCTGAAGGAGCTGAGTGGGGACGTTTAGTGGGGATGGCTACTGAAGCTTAGAAACCTGGAAACTCCAGCTCAAAGGAGCAACTGTGCCTCAAAGGTGGCACTCGGTCCACTCAGGCATTTTGGACAGCTGAATGGTTGCCACGAGAGATTAAAGGATTCCTCAAATGTGCATGAAAGAATCAAGGTAACACTCTAGGGATGCTTTTGTTTAAGTAATAACATATTATAAACAATATAAATCTCAAAAAAGTTGACTTCGCTTGATACTGATGATTACAAGCAGTAGTAAGTAATGCCCCAACTAACTGGCTACCGTGAGTAAATATCTTGGGGAAAATTGAGCCTTTTAAAAAATACAACACCAATAAGAGTTTAATAAGTTAATAAGAAAAGAAAACACATAGTTTTGTTGATCAACTGTAGAAGGGCGATAAAGGGGATTTGAAAATATGGTTATTTCTAACTGGGTTCTTAATTGGAAAGACATTGTCAGTTGCACGTGTTAAGATCAGTCCAGCTATAGTAACAAAAACTGTTTAAACCTTAATATGTCAGGGACATTTGATTGGAACTTGTAAAGAGAAGAGTCTGATGAAACATAATAAGAAAGTTTTATTGATGAACTTCTTTCCCTGCACAAAATAACTTTTCTTATGAACTAATGATAATATTCGATGATTCATTAAAGGGAAACTTAGATCAACCAGCATGTCCTTGCTAATACAAGCAGTCAAAAATACCTATTTATTGGTTGCTCCCCCTGAAGGCAGGCTTGGGGCAGAGACACAAATAGGTCAAAATAAAATTATAGATGTTCATATTTTTCATCAGAATGCCTGTTGGGCATCTTTCACTGGAAAAACCTCAGCATTGAATGACAATATGCTGGAGATATTCAAAGTGTCTTCTTGCTGAAGAATGCCTTAGAGGACCCAGATGAATAAAGCTTATGTTGCTACAATGAGGCCAATTTCGTGTCCAGGTAAAGAATGTGTTAACTGAGGACTAAACATTTCTTCTTTAACATTTTTGTTCTCTATTTAAATTGAATTCCTGGTATCTGCCATTTGATAGTCTATTTTTCTGTGTTACCTATCACACAACCTCTTTTCTGCTGTCTTAACAGTAACTAATAATGTCCAAGGAAATTATGCGTGTTTCGTGTGACTCTGTCCACACTGACAGATGTTCTGGCTCCGCAGGGACATGGCAGGCTTGGCAGCCTGAGGACATCTACAAAATCCAGAACTCAGAGTAGCTGCTCAGTCTGTGGCAACTTTACAACAACGCCATTTTACTGAAGCTTTCTCCGGTTCACTCTATCAATATATTCTATTCTATAATTTTAATAGATAATTCCTGTTATTTGGTCTTACTTATTCAAAAAAAAAAAAAAGTTGACTGACTGTAATTTGTGTCAGCCAGACTTTGATTTATGTTTGTTTAACATCTTCATTTCTACACATATTCTATTCCTTTACAGCTAAAGGACTGAAGTTCAAGAGAGCGTTGCTTCTGCATCATGTCCTAATGCAGAATCGGATGTATTGGTTCAGACCAACTTTTATCCTTGTTTCGAAATTACAACAAGTACAAAATTTGCTTAAGTAATATTTTCCCCCTTTTTTGTACTGACACTGGTAAAACAGACAAATTGTTTCCTGTTATTAACATTTTCACGTTATATTTAAATCAATTTCTTTTCACACTGCAAACTTTCAAGGTCTGTGTACACTTGACTAATTGCCATTTACTTTGTGAAATGAAGGTGTCGCACTGCATTAAGCGCCTTCTTTAATTTCATTCCCTCCCCATCAAGGGTTCCTAGAACACAGGAAAATGCTTAGATCACTTGCCTGTGACGCTGCACCTCCATGCATGGGTGCGTTCTAGTGTATGCGCAAAATACATGCTTGCAGTCTGCTTGTGTTTCATGTGTTTTTATTGAGGACAGACTTCCACCTCAGGGACCAACTTTGACAGGATTATGCTGGATATATCCATTCACTGTTTCATTTTTCATACTTATTTTATTCTGTTCAGGGTTGAAGGGTAGTCTGAAGCCTATCCTAGCTGTCATCTGCAGGAGACAGGGAAATAGCCTTGACAGGTCGCTTATCAATCATAGCACCAATACAGAGATGCACAAGACAAGCACCCTTGCATATTACTTGTCGCTCCTGTGGCCAATATAGGACAAGCAATAAACTTAAAATATTTACTTTTGCACAGTGTAAAAAAAAGATGTCAGAGTAGTCAGCAAAAATACACACATACACATGGACAACGTGTAAACTCGGCTGAAAAAGGTAACGTAGGTGAGGTCTTAGAACGGATGCTTTGTTGGGGGGGATTTATTTCTGAGACGAAAGCTCTGAAATCGACACCCTCTGTAAATAGAACGGCATATCACACAGTTAAGTCAGCCATAACAGTGAGTGATGGATTGCACCTGTGTTTAGTCATCAGTGTAAAGCGAACCCAAAGCACTCTTGCTTTCACCTTTCCATCCAACCTGTTGTGAGAGTACAACTACCAATTACCTCAACCTGCCACCCAGATAATCTAATTTTGTACCTGCCAAGAATAGGGGTACCTTCAAAAAGTTCTTCAAGGAATGGTCAGGTTAGGGCCAAGGATGTTAGAAGTTTGATTTTTGTTAATCATTTCTATATAGAGATTGAATGGTCCATGGTGAAGAAAAAGCAAGACATTTCTAACAAACAATGAATGTTTTGCGCTGATTGTATTTTGTGTAGTTATATGTAGCTGCAACAATCATTACTTGTCTCCAATAAGATGAGAGTGTGGGGAAGGGGAGGAGGCAATACTTTAGGAAGTATAATACTTTTGTACCCCCACAAAACATTTCTTCTAACATGGATTGTCGTTTCAAAAGTGTATGCCAAATCAGAATTGCCGTTATTAAATTCAACATTCCATACTGAATTTATGATGTGCTGTAAAACGCTTAGGCATCCAGTGCATGCATGACATAGCTCCTTTAATTACAGACCTTACCTTGAGCTTTGCAAAAGTTGGAGTTATGTTAATTATATTTGATGAAGATACCATCCCTTTGGAGCATTCTTTGAAATCCTTCACTGCTGAGTCTCTAGCCTTCCAAAATAAAGGGATGCTATCTTAAATCCCTTGGCTCTGAGCACAAGTTGGACTGCTGATGAGAGAGACCAAGCTTTTATGGGATTTTCTGGGGAAGCTGGTAAGCCAGCAACATCCCACAAGTTTAAGTGTGAGAATCACTTCCAGTGACTTCTCATTTAGATTTCCCAGAGCTGATTACTTAGCTTCAGTGTTGCAGATCTCAGTGTAAATGTGCTGAGACATAAATTTATCCAACTAAAAGAAGTTCATAGCATATTTGTGTGGTTGTGTAACTTCTGGAACATGTGGCTCAACGGGATGAGAGCGTGCTTTTTTTCTCAGTATTACAGAAGTTAGCAAAGAAATCCCTTAGAGTAACTATAGAGTTGTGGAACAGCTTACTTGAACTCTATCTAATCGTGTTTGGATATGTACCACCTTACAAATGTATTCATATCCCTTCTGCATTTTATTATATTTCATCCCCAAGTTTCTGTGTATTTTATTAGGATTTTACCAACACCAAATCATGGCATAATGCATGTTTTTTTTTGTTTTTTTCCCCAAAATGTTTTCATGAAAAGTGTGCAGTATTTGCTGCCCTTTACTCTGACACCTCGAAATAAAATCCAGAGCAAAACTTTAATCTGAGGTCACATAATTGGTAAATAGAAGTCCCATGTGTGTAATTTCATCAATTCATCTGCAACACAAAAGCCTAAGAAGTTTGTTAGGAAACACTATGGTGCAAATAATATCATAAAGGGAAAGAAACACGCCAGACAAGTCAGAGTTAAAGTTGTGAAGTACTTGAAGGGGGTGGGAGGGGCTATTATGCAAAATCGGCTTTTCTGAGTTCTATGTCATAATGTCATAATACACATACCTCAAATGTTGCGTTGACTCATTCATGCATGTTTGAGGAATCCTTGAATCCTCTGTGGCAGCCATTTGGAGGTGCAAAACTCTTGCTCATTCAATGTCCAATGAATGAGCAATGGCCTATTGCCTCAAAACTCTGAATTAGAGCTTCAGTCCCCAGTTGAGGTCCAGCCCCACAGAGCAACCCTCCTCTGTGTCCCCCCCACTCAGCTGCATCAGACCAGCAGCAGTAGCAATTAGCAAACACCTGGTTAGCAATTAGCAATTAGCAATTACCTGGTGAAAATTTGTTTGCTGAGCTTATCATACCAACCACAGCGCTCTTGTACAAGACATCAATGGATGAAATTGAGAAGCGACGATGTGATGCCATGGTGAAGGAAGTGTTGGAAAGGCTAGGAGGTCAGTTTCAAAGTGACTGACACAACTATTAAGTCAAGTCAGATTTTGTCGGCGTTGTATGTTGGACATGCACAACACTTATATAGCAACTGAAGGTAACTTGATTGGAATATAAAATTCCACCCTGTGCCTGGAAAATACATAATATCTTCATTAAAGCAGGATTAGGTTCAGAAACAATTTCTGAAGTTATGAACGTGTCACGGAGCGCTGTTCAATTCATCATCCAAAACCGAAATGAATATGGCAGACAAGCAAATCTCCCATGATGTTGCCATTCACCTCAACTGAATTGGCTCTGTAAGAAGAGCATTAATCAGAGAATGATGGTAACTCTGG
>NW_006799952.1:3192548-3198184 GCF_000485575.1 Poecilia formosa | reverse complement strand
TCAAAACATGCCATGATATATTTTAATTTTAGCAATCCGAGCACCAGTTGATGAACATACAGGGCAGTTAGAAATATGTAAGACTGGACATAGAAGCAAATACAAAGATGTGTATATTTACAGTTTATATCCTCATTACCAATCATCAGAATTCAGATGTTATTATTTCCCACATCCCACCTTGGTTAGCAGACCTTGAGCAGACCACTTTGCCTCATGAATCTATTTATAAGAACACAATGCCAGAAACCCAATGAGTCTCACTGTTACAACAGTCACCGCTGCGACTCTTCCTAATTAGCGTGCTGCATATTTAGCATGCCTAATTTTCTATTTAATATTTATCATTTAGGTGTCAGTTGTCAAGACCGCAGGTGTTTTTCATTACCTGCCCTCTCTCTCTCTGCACATGCACGTGTGGATGTGTGTATGTAGTAGAAGCACATCATCATGCACCACCTGTTAGGGCCAAAGGTAGCAATGTGTGGCCTGTCACTCATCACTGGGCCATTTGGAGGACGGGAATGATTTCTGAGATGAAGTGAAAATGTCTTGACAGAGAAGACCTCTGTGATAAATGCTTGAAGGATTACTATATGAATGACTACACAGAACAGCCTCCATTCAACTCACATGAGGACGGAGCCACACTCTGCTATTCTTTCCAAGGACAAAAACATATTTATCTTTTGGGTGGGGGTTGGGGGGAATTCAAGACAGATATTGCCTTATGCTCACCTTGTCTTGCTTCAGTGCATTCCTAACCTCTTTTTTTTTTCCATTTCTCCAGGCAAAACAACTCCATCAATCAGCTGCTCGCACACATTTGTCCCTACTCATGAAGGTGCCAAAAACAGCTTTTTCTTGTTGAGGTAGAATTAAACCCCGTTCTTCCATACAAGACAATGTTTTGTAACAAATCCCAGTCCTTCGCCAGGCACTCCTCCTCCCCATCCACATACTTTATGCACCATCACCATCTGTGTCCATTTAAAACGAAGAGACTTGACCAGCTAGTGATCTGTTATGTCCATTCTAAATCTGTGCCCAACATGTTGGCCCCGGTGAGTGTCTCTGTGGGAGCGTCAAACGTGTTTGTGTGCGAGTTTTCTTGTGTGTCAATGATGCGGCAGCGTGTGCCATGAAGGAAAAGGAGCTGTATCTCTGCTGCCTCACGCAGGACAAAGGCAGCAACTGCATGCCTTCTCACAGTCTCCATCACACCAAACGCACACTTAAGACTGAATCTTGCACAAGCTCTTCTCTGTTGTCCTTCTCTATCCCTCATGAAAGCTGATAACAGTGGCAGGATAACAGCTGCGTGTTCAGTTGCGCGTGCTTTGCATGCACTCACCAACACACTGGCGGACTCCAGACCCCATGCTGAGAAGGTGGGGAATGAATAAGTGGATCACACTGACACGTTTTCTCCGTGCATTCACAGTTAGGTCACAGCTGTACCACATATGTCATAGGAAAAAATGGTAAACAAAAAGAAAAAAAAGGGCAAAGGAAAGCAGACTGATATGAGTATAAAAATGTGACAATCACCTTGACAGCTTTGCAAGGTGATTGGTTTTGACAGCTTTTAAAATAATATAAAACTGAAGAAAAAAATAATTGTGTGTTATTTTCTATCAAATACCAAGCGTTGTATAGGGGGGGAGATTGGCGTCTAAAGGCGTACTGCAGTTAAGCACAGCCTACCATCAGTCTGAACATCCTGCTGTCCGAACCGCCTGTGGTGGGCTGAATATTATATTCAGCAGCTTAGCATTATTTTTGGATTCTGCACTGCTTTAAGATTCAACATCTATAGAAAGAAATATTCCCCCTGTGGAATGATGAAAGTTTCAAAAATTATTTCTGAACTTGTTTCCGACTACTCTCCTCAGTACAGAGTCTAAAAGCTTAAAATGCATTTATTTTTTAGATATGCTCTCTGTCTATCTATCTATTACTTGGGATTTGAGTTTTCTTAGTTTTGTAGCTTTTTACATCTGTGCTATTTATGTATTCCGTTTCATCTTCAGTGTTTGGTCATGTTTACTGTGTTTTTTTCTAGTTTCACTGATGATACTTTTTCTCGTTTATTTACAGATTATATCTGCTTTGTTTCTGTAAATCTGCAAGATGTGTCTGTCCATTAAATAAGTTTGCAGATAATGTTTAGATGTTTCCACAGTTGTGATAGCAGAAGAGACCTGAAGACATCTTGGGTAAAATGCTTGATCTGGTGATTGTCTTAAAGGACTGACGTGTGTGAAATGTAGTTTGTACCCTTATTTGACCTGAACCCATGAGTAACTGACAACGAAGAATTAGAAGTTTCTCCTGAAATCCTTATCAGCTCTCTTTCCTGTCATAAAATCATCCCCTCCACAAGGTGAGGGATAGTTCATGAGGTGGGGGCCAGGATTGTCTCTGTGGTCCATCTGGTAGTAGAGATAAGATCAGACTTTGGGTGGGTCTTTGTCTTGCTGTGACTATATAACGATGTGATGTGTGTTGGTCAGGGCTCTTCTCCTGACTGCACTCAGTGGGAAGGGTCTTTGAATGCTTTTGCCTTCGAATAAAGAACCTTAAAGACAAAGATTAATCTTTCTCTTATTATTGAAACAGCTTCTTATTCTTTGATAATGAGATTTCCATAACACTCTACATACTCATGCTCCCCATAAAGCTGTTACTGATACAGTTAATTAATTAGTCACTTCTTTTGTATCCTGCACTATGCCGCTTTTCTTTCTGTGTTTGAATCAACTGAAATAGTGCTGTATCCTGTATCCCATTGACATAAACATTGTGATACGGGGTCTGTCAGACTGTGATGATTTTATTTCACTTTTCTGTTTTTTTTTTTTTTTTTAGAAACTTACCTATTTACTTCATTACAAAAGATAAGCAATCTATTTATCATAATCCTTTGACAGAACCTCACATTATTGTAAAATAGAATTAGAAATTGAAACATAGGTCAATCTCCTTAAAGAAAACATGCATGCAGTGCTGTAGGAATTACTGTGCATTCTTCCTAAACCTCTCATGTCATTCCTGGCAGTTGGGCTACACATTCTCATCCATATCACAACAAATATCCACTCTTCCAGTGCAGCGTAGAAAGAATCTGTTAGAGAGTCACATCCAGCCTTTGCAGGCATCTGCAGTGAAGTGATCATGCAGTGCATCCATGGCACCCAGAACTGACATATGGGTATGTGGCTGGCAAATGGGGGTTATATGCTTTCCATCTCCATTCTGAGAAAAAAAAATCTTCGACAGGTTTGAGGAATAGAAAATCGTTTGAAAGGAACTGCATCGACATCTTGTTGTGGGTCACAAGCCATTGCCAAATGAAGCTGGAACAAAGGAAATTGGCATAACACTAACCCTACGCCCTTCTTCTGCCTCTAACGTCATGTTGTGCTCTGGCTACATCTGGCTGAGCTAATGGTGCACATGTTTATTTTTGCCGGAGAAAGTCAGGATTCACAAAGAAGCAGCTTACCAATTCAGAACAGATTCAGAAAAAAATGTCTTATGGAAATGTATGTAAATATGCTTGACATATTATGACAACTTGTTCAATCATTTTGCATGGTTAAAACTTATGCAACTGAGTTATGTTTAAATGTTGTGGAGGTTGAGAATATTCAACAGAAACCCGTTATAATACATTTTGATCAGCATCACATAAACAATTGAAAATGTAGGAAAAAGCAGGGAAACGTACATAATCACTTGCCTGGATGTGCACAAGCATTTGCAATGTGTTCAACAGAATGAGAAGCAGCTTCTTTTATTTTTTGATGTGAACAAGTGACATAATGATTTGAAGACTGAACAAATAGTTTTGAGAATTTCATTTCTGATCTGGGAAATGCACCAATGCGACTGACAAAAACTGTAACACAAGCACACTTAGCCTCAATAGAGTCACAAAAGCAAACAGTTTTGAGAGAATATCAATTTCCTTTTCCTTCTTTACCGAACATCCTTGGGGTGTTCTAGCCGAGTATGCTGTTTTGTTGTGTTTGTTTACTTTTGTTTTTGAGGCCAGCATTTCATCATCCATCACACTGTTAGAGAGAATATAAAATCATTCTGCCCACTGCCAGAAAGAGATCTCTCTTCTATTTTTTTTTCTCCATTGAATGATGCAACTTTATCAATATTTGCAAAACAGTGGAGGCACATAGACGCTTGAAAAAGGAATGATCTATGACATTGCCACAATATTGCTGAGATGTGAATTATACCTCCTAAGTGGATTGTGTTCTTCTATTCTACTCAGCAGCTAAGCAATGCAGGTAATTTGGACAGAATCTAGCTTTTGAGAGAAAAAAAATAAGATTCCAGGATTTTCCATGCTGATGGTCTTTTTGAGTTTTTACTATTCCTCTTAGAAAATTGTATTCTGCGCCATTCTGTACATTCACTCACCCAGAGTTTTATTTGTTTCAGTTAATTTTTTTAGTCATTAGGTTATGCTGAGTCATTAGGTTATGCTATATATATCTNGATAGCAGAAGAGACCTGAAGACATCTTGGGTAAAATGCTTGATCTGGTGATTGTCTTAAAGGACTGACGTGTGTGAAATGTAGTTTGTACCCTTTTTTTACCTGAACCCATGAGTAACTGACAACGAAGAATTAGAAGTTTCTCCTGAAATCCTTATCAGCTCTCTTTCCTGTCATAAAATCATCCCCTCCACAAGGTGAGGGATAGTTCATGAGGTGGGGGCCAGGATTGTCTCTGTGGTCCATCTGGTAGTAGAGATAAGATCAGACTTTGGGTGGGTCTTTGTCTTGCTGTGACTATATAACGATGTGATGTGTGTTGGTCAGGGCTCTTCTCCTGACTGCACTCAGTGGGAAGGGTCTTTGAATGCTTTTGCCTTCGAATAAAGAACCTTAAAGACAAAGATTAATCTTTCTCTTATTATTGAAACAGCTTCTTATTCTTTGATAATGAGATTTCCATAACACTCTACATACTCATGCTCCCCATAAAGCTGTTACTGATACAGTTAATTAATTAGTCACTTCTTTTGTATCCTGCACTATGCCGCTTTTCTTTCTGTGTTTGAATCAACTGAAATAGTGCTGTATCCTGTATCCCATTGACATAAACATTGTGATACGGGGTCTGTCAGACTGTGATGATTTTATTTCACTTTTCTGTTTTTTTTTTTTTTTTTAGAAACTTACCTATTTACTTCATTACAAAAGATAAGCAATCTATTTATCATAATCCTTTGACAGAACCTCACATTATTGTAAAATAGAATTAGAAATTGAAACATAGGTCAATCTCCTTAAAGAAAACATGCATGCAGTGCTGTAGGAATTACTGTGCATTCTTCCTAAACCTCTCATGTCATTCCTGGCAGTTGGGCTACACATTCTCATCCATATCACAACAAATATCCACTCTTCCAGTGCAGCGTAGAAAGAATCTGTTAGAGAGTCACATCCAGCCTTTGCAGGCATCTGCAGTGAAGTGATCATGCAGTGCATCCATGGCACCCAGAACTGACATATGGGTATGTGGCTGGCAAATGGGGGTTATATGCTTTCCATCTCCATTCTGAGAAAAAAAAAAAATCTTCAACAGGTTTGAGGAATAGAAAATC
>NW_006799952.1:3110122-3192538 GCF_000485575.1 Poecilia formosa | reverse complement strand
TTTCTTTACAGTTTTCAAGTAATAAAAGGTTTTGGGACATGTCTATAAATGTTAGTTTTCAACAACCAAGACAGTTTTAGGATTTAATCTGACAGGAGAAAGATATTTATGGCTTTCCCCAGATATCCCTCCCTCTCATGTTTTGCTTCCATGCAAGGAAACTTGGGCTGGAATTGCATATTCCTTGTGCTATTCATCATTCCTTAGGCAAAGCCTGGCCCCAAAGTGGAAGGAAAACAATTTTGTAGGTAGTCTATTATCATACTGACTCTAATTTTGTTTAACAAAATGCTTTATTAGATTATTTAACAGAATTAATGTGGATTACTGGGCTATTAGAGCAGACTGTGCTTTCAAGGAATGGACAATCAGTTTATTCATGCAGACATAAAATGAACTTGGCTAGCCATTTGACTAAACACACTCTGTTTTTAGATCAGCTGGGTTGTGAGCTGCAAAGATAATTGAGCTTCCCAGTACGCACTAAAAGAAATTATGCAAATTCTTGCTGCAAACACAGCTGCACTGAGATTTCGCAGAAACAAGATGTTTACCTTTTACTACTTCTAAATTATTGATCTTATTCAGCACAGTGCTAATTATCTAAGGTCAATCCATTTGTTTTTCCTTCTTTCCCTACCCTTTCTTCTATCCTTCTTCTCAGATCATATCCCAAAGTGGCCCCCAAATGTTCTGTTCTCATCCTTACAAACGACTCACCATCCAACTGTGGAACTGCCTGAAGAATTTCTCCAGACGACAGGAGTCTGAGTTGGACTGGAAGCCTGAGATGTGGTGAGGCAGAAGCCTCAGACTCGAAGAGTTCACTGAATTAATAGGGAATTTGATCTGATGTTACAGGAAAGGTTTGGACGGGTGCCTCAGCAAATACTCGTACAATAGCCTGCAAACATATTCGTACCCAAGCAAACTGATTTATGTTTTCTGACATCATAATTGGTAATTGGTATTTTATGTGATTGACCAAGTCAGTGGAGTGCATAATGGTAATGTTTTTTTGTTGTTTGTTTTATTATTATTATTATTCATCACCCCATTTATCTTTTGTTGCAATTGCAATTAAAATGTTTTTTGGAGGCAAGTCTCAGTTTTGGACATTTGGCGACAATTTGTTTGGCCCCAGAGTGGTGTTGGTTGTCACAAATGCAAAAGCCACATTTGGTGGTGCATGTTTTTGAAAATAAATGCTTGTGAGAAGGATGTTGCTTTATTCTGACATGACAACTTGGGATTTCATTACTCTTTAAAATTGGATTAATCATTGCATGTTTTTGGAGTTTAGATGAAAGTACTACTACTACTTTCTTACACTCACACAGACGTTCTGATTCACTAATTAATTGACTTTTTGAAGAATTCGGCAGCACTAGATTTTATGTAGGAGTATGAAGTATTGCATTTCACATGTTTATTCATAAAAAACGATTTCAAGAATATACAAGTCTTTCTATCCACTTCTCACATAGAGCTACTCTGGAAAAGTTCATGGTTATGAATTTTTTTGCAAGTTGCTGTAAAATCTTGATTGCAATAAAAGAAGCTCTTGCTTATTGATTATGATTAAAGGATAAAGTGGAATAATTAAGAACCACATAAGAAAGTAAGTTATCTAAATTTGACTTCAAATACAATGTAGTCACGACTTACACAGAGATGAATATGCACAATTAAATCTGGTCTGGTGTTTAAACTTCTTGGTAAACGTTGTGTGTTGGTAAGTTCAAATACAGTTTGAACTGACTAATTACATAAACATAAACATAACCAACCAGTCCCCTTTCACTTCATGTGACTTGTACCACCACTACTGGCAGAGCTGTATTTTGCTTCGAAAGCATTTATTTACTTGAAAGCACTGTATGACATTGGGTCTCTGCAGGATTTGCTTTGAAAATGCCAGCATCTCACATGTGAGTCTTCTGGGAGTTTCTCTCTACTATGTGGCTGTGGGTGTTTGATCATGTTCCCCACTGAATCAGCATCATGCTCCCTGGAAATCTTCATAGAGACACTCGATAAGTCAAACAGAGCCCCAACAAATGAGAAGGTAGAGCAATTTCATGTCCCTAGCCCAACATGCACTGGGAATTGTAGTTTGGATTTTCAGACTGGAAAAGCCAGTGTGTGAGTTGGTGTGTGTTTGTGTACTACAGACAATGCAAGCTCAGCAGATTCCAGCCTTCACAGACTGTTGGTTTGTACAACGGCATTACCCTCCTCTTTAATATCTTAAGTTAATGTGAGTCTCAGGCTAATTGAAAATGAACCAGTGTGTTTCTCCCTGCAGTGCCTTTATAACGCTGTTAAAGAGACACACACACCCTTTTACAAACATCAACGAGCTCCAGTCGTATGCAACGAAAGCTTGCTCCTTTGATCAAAGTCTTTATCAACAGATTTTTCAGTGTATGGGAACTTCACAAGGTGAAGTCATGGGACTATTAGTCCTTGCCAAAACGTAGCAGCTGATAAATCAGGAATATGTGCAGATGAAACCACACGTAAAGCTAGTGCATAACCAGTGTTTCGGGTGGCAGTGATTTACAGCTGGCTGAGCTAAACTGCTTACCGTCAGGAGCTGTAATGGATGCCAGCATCTGCTCTTAATTTCTGAGACTGGGGGTAGATATTGCTGCTGTTATTTTCTCCCACGGCAATTTCGCTGATGCCTCCCTGGGTGCCCCACTGCGCTACACTTGAACTATAGTGTCGCAAAATGCTGCAATTAAAATGCGAGTCCTGGAATTGATCACAAAGACAGGCAATTTGAGCAACATAAACAATGTAAAACACACAATGTTACCGTTTCTCCTGCTGTGGGGTTTTTATAATGAATCTGCAGAGCTGTAAGATGAGAGGGTAAAAACATAATTGAAAAATGTGAGACAAAACAATGACAGCAGTTGATTACTATGCTTTACATATTGTTGACAAAGCCAACTATATGGTGTTAATTTGACAAAAAAAAACAACAACAACAAAAAAAACACCGTACACCATAGCCACAGAGAAACTTTACCTTGGCATCAGTTTTTTCTTTTTTGTTTTTGAAAGGTTTTTGTTAGGGTGAATGGCAATACAAACACTTCTAAACGCCAGTCAGTTTTGCCCCCAAATCTGCAAGAATGCAAGATGTTAAGCAAGATTTTACTTTTCATTGTCATATTAAGTGATTTATTGTGAGAAAACTTAAAATTTCAGAGTGGTCTACGGAATCAAGACCTGAATTAGAAAGAAAAATTGTTGAGAGGGCTGCAGACAGCAGTCCTTGTAATCTGATTAATTAAATAAGGTAAAGTGTACAAATATTGTGAAATCAAGATGTGTTCCTGACTGCTGAAATAAGACCAAAAGGTATGTTATCTTAGTATAAGTTTAATGGTATGCACACTTCATTTATTATTCATTCTCTAACCTATTTCTATATCAGTTGAAATGTGTGTCGTGTCTTGGTTTTGGACAAGGATTGTAACAAAAACATGGAAATGTAAACAGTCAGTAACTGAAATAACAAGCTCACAAAAACACGCAGCACCTTTTATGCCATTTTCAATGATTCATCATTACATCATAAAAAGCCTTGCATAAACCAAATTATAATTTCTGAAAATCAACTGGGACAGGTTGGCCACCAGACCATGTTTCTTCCTGCCACCTGCTGTATGCGGAGCCCACTGCAGCCTCTTCTGGTAGGAACAGCTCTGAAATGATTCAGCCCTCCTCTGATCTCATCGATTGCAGATCTTTGACAGTCAAACAAAATGTAGTTTCAGTCAGATTGGAAAAGAGAACGGAGTGTGTAGCAAATTGTATCCACCTTACTTTGGCTTGTTTGTAAAGGAACAGAAGGCAAATAATGAAAGAGACCGACAACTTAAATAAATTAAAATATGCATTCAGGTGAAGTTCATTGGTCAGAAAAAAGTGCCTTTTTAAAACAACCACCAGATGTTAAATATACTTTTCATTAAGCCCATGTCTCTGTATTATTTTTTTTTTCAATGGTTTGATATAATGTTGTAATTTTAAATATCATGTTGTAATTGCCTGTAAGTGGGAAATCATCATAGGTAACAAAAATAAAGACTTTCAGACAATTTAATATGTTTCACATCTTGATCCAGTTACTGAAATAAATGAACTTTTCAGTGATATTCTAATTTATTGAATGGGTCAGTACATTTTACCGTTTCCAATACTCCAAGCCCCAGATGTGATACTAAACTGCACTAAGGAGTTTGCAAGTGAGAAAGACTCACTTGCAAACCCCTTGGTGCCACTTGCAAACTACCTTCTGATGCAATGTTGATGAAACTGTTTTCTCTCTTTCAAGTAGCTCTGTTAAATAACCAGTAGATGGCATCAGTAGTATACGATTGACACTCAAAGACATTCATTGATGTGGATCCCCAGATGGACCCAACAGAATAAGATTAAAATAAGTCATAAAACTGATAATTCTGCAAAGGAGTCATTAATAGATTTACTGTATTTTCAAAATTACTTCACAGTTTGTTTTTTTCCCCCACCAGTTATTTTAAGAAGGCAGCAATTAAATAATTTATCTTATATGTTCAGCTAGTAGTCAAGACAATAGGTCAGTTTAACCACGATGTTAGGATGTCTATGATGAGACACAGTTACTGTTTAGAATATGCCCTGCAGTTTATAAATCCCATAACAACTCAATATACACTGACAATATTATGTATATTTTTAAAATGACTTTACATTTTAGGTAATATATGTTTAATAAAGTATCCTTGTGATAGAAACATGGTTTTATTTTCATAATGGCAATATCATTTAATTAATAATATATTTATTACATTTTGATATTTCTGGTACTGCAGGATTTAACATGTAAAGTCATATCAGTGCTTTTAACATGTTTATGACACCTACATTAATATTTGAACCAATTTATAGTAGGTTCAGAAATGTTTATTATTTTAATATGTCATAATGAACTTCTCTTAGGGAAACATATGCAGATGCTGTTAACTTAGACAATGATAACATTTTGTGTTAAAGGGGCAGTATTAAATATTTTCCAGGGACATAGCACCAATTTATAGCACAAACTAGTAATTTTGTCACTTTCAGTTGTCATATATACATGACCTAGAAGACATTTGACTTTGCAATTTAATGCCTTCAAATTGTGCCACTGTCTCTTTAAGAAGCTCATACTCTGTACCACACTCTTCCTTCAGCACACCATCACAACCGCGCTTCTCATTATGATGTTAGCAACTGTTTTTATGAGAGTTGGACTGAAAAGAACTTTGTATGATAAGCTCAGCAGGTGTTTGTTAATTACTGCTGCTGTTAGTCTGGATGTAGAAGCTCAGCTGGTGACTGTGACTTTGTGGGAGCAAGCACCTAGGTACGCCTGATTGGTTTCCAGAATTTCTTTATAACAATACAATATGATACCATCTAGTTAAGATTATCCATCCATGTGTATAACCACCTGTCCATGCAGGAACGACTGAGACTTGTGCCTATCACCAGCACTTAATAGGTTAAAGGTGGATCACACATTAAACAGGTAACCAGTCCATCACAAGGGAAACACAGAGGTGTACAGAAGAGAAAAACAAAAAAGCACAATTAAGCAATCATACCTGATGGCCATTTTTGAGTAATACCTTTTTGGACTTTGGGTGGAAGCTGCAGAGAACCCACATATCCATGGGGTGAATGGCTACGATATGGTATTCAGTAGTTACATTATTTGGCAATTTTCATTCACTTTAACAAAACAAGCCCGATAAAATTCTAACCGTTACATACAACAAGAACAACGAAAAGCACAAATGACTTAACAAAGGGAGAGATATAAACTACCAAACATTTATTGTCAGCAGGATCCACCTCTTAAACTATTTACTTAGCGGGATGTGTCTCACTCACAGGCACATCATGGACGGTACTTAAGACAGGCTAGAGAGAAAACCTAAACACGAATTCAAACATTTCGACATTGCTGTATGTACTTTGGGTCAGCTGATTGTGACCCATCTGCACGGAGGTTTTAGATGGTGTTGATGTTTTTTTGTTTTATGGCTGTGGGATGTCCATCAAATAATGAGAAACAACTAGGGAACGCGGGCGTGGCTCATTTTTATGATTTCTAAATTTTTATCTTCGACACAGAGAATGAGCAGAGAGCACCAGCACCAGCATTTTTGAGTCTCCTATGAAATGGCTAAAGTTTCTAATGTGCTATCATTTTAATCAACATTGATCTAAATGTGTGTAAATGGGAAGGTATTTTTCTGTGGCACTTTCTCTGGTGTGTTTATTACTCTATTGTCAAACCTTTTGTATTAACATAGTGAGGTTATATTTTACGATCTCACTTTCAACCTGCACCGTGTTTTCATTCAAATATATAACGATTCCAGTTGCATGGTCTTCTGGCAACCCCAAGGAAAAGACAATGCAGAAAATTACCTGAGATTCTGAGGTCTACAGTTAAGATTATATATAATAAACGTCCTGTTTTTGTTTTTTGTTTTTTTTTGTTGTTTTTTATGTTAAAATGGTGGGTTTTATGGGAAGTGAATATATCTATATGTTAAGTGAGAGGTTGAATAAAATTACACTCTGGCAGCAAAAAATAAAATAAAATAATATTTGTTATTATTATTATTATTATTATTATTATTATTTATATGGTCTGCTTCAGAAAATGATCAAACCTCTTTTTTACATTTTTTTATGGTTATCGTTATGTAGGTTTACGGTTTTGCCTTCCCTCCCACACCCCCACTGCTGGCTGACCGCTCTTTTGCTATTTTTATCCCAGTGGTGCTGTTTCTGTTTCCCTGCCAGCCTACAGTGAGAGGAGCAGAGGTGCGGGCGTCTCTCATCACACCCACCTCTCTCGTCCTCCCTTCCTCTCCCCCTCTCTCTCACTTTCCAAAAATAGCCGTGAGTCGTGATCGGCTCGTCCTTGAGAGTGGAGCAGCGAGAGGGAGGACTGTATTATTGCTTAGAATCAGAGGAGGGGTTATGGATTGATACAAATAGTCGCCCCCGCCAAGCCAACCCCAGCACAGGCTTGAATTAATGTGTTGCTATTTTTGGGAGCCCCGTGTTTCCAGGGGAGACCTAATGACGCAATGACGTCAATGCGGGTCAATCGCAGACTGGAGGAATTGAGTGGCTTCCATTTGGAGCTTTTGCAGTATTTCCTACAGAAAGGACGGAAACGAGTGCAAAAATCGAAGTGTATTTCCTCCCGAAAAAAAAGAAAAAAATAACACGGAATAGAAAAGAATAGGGGGGGAAAAAAGCCTTGAAAATAGGAAGTTAAAGTGAAAATGCTGAAGTGAAAATGATCCCGGTGCCATCACGTCGCCCCAATCCTTCGAGCATCAGCGATAGAAAAGGAGGTGTGTATTTATGGATGCTTTTTTTTTCTCCTCCAAATATATCCCTTTTCCACCACAGCGCATCTAAGGGATGATGCCTCTACCAGAGACTAGGCTTGTGGAATACTATTTTTGTGAGCATTTTTTGTTTGTTGACTTGATCTGATGTACTACCACAGCAGCATCATCGGGTGTTTCTCTCTCTCTCTCTCCCTCTCTCTCCCTCTTTCCCTCTCTCTCTCTCCAAGTGTGATTTCCTCGTATTTTGTTGCTTTCCCTGCATAATGCTACTCTCTACCACCAGCTATATTATAATGTTGTATTTTATTTGCATGATCATTTTCTCTCTGGCTCTCTCTCCGTCTCTCTCTCTCTCTTTGCACAGCCCCGACCTATTCCAAGCTCTCGCATCCAGACGCACAGAGGTAACGACCACCTTAGCCCTTGTCTCCAATCTTATAAATATCTATTACACGGCTTTATGCCTATTTGTGCTTGCTAAAATTGATCGATGGCGTTTTGACAGCAAATTGTTGATTGATTTTATGTATAATAGTGAACGGAGTATCGGCTATAGTGGCTCAAGATTGTGCGCGTCATGGTTGTTCGCAGCTTGGCGACTTGCCGACGCGCACAACCAGACCGTCTGCGTTGAGTGGAGATGGTGTCTTTTTTCAGAACTTTGAATATGCATGCAGACAATTATCTTCATGTCGGGGACTTTATCGGGTGTCTGTTTTCAACTATTTACGAGCGCTACATTTGTCAGTGGGTAGTAAGCGAGGCTTCTGGCCAGGTGACGTGGGTGTAGGCAGGATGAATTGACAGTGCAACCCCTCTCTACAAGAAAAACCCCAGGAGAGGTGCATGTTGAATGCAGAGAAAAAGAAATACTCTTACAGCTTTGTGTCTTACACACATACACACACAACCACAATGTCGTGAGAGGAGTTGGAATGGGGGTCTTGAGGGTGTGGGGTGCTCTGGGCGTTTACCGGCAGGGTCTGGTGTGCGCGTGTATGGGTGTGTGCGCGTGTGTAAAAGGCTTTCAGAACCACGGACAGCTCACGTGAAGCTCCTCTGGTGTGGTCCGCCTTTATTCTGTCCGTACCGGCTGAAGCCTCATCCACAGTCCAGAAGACTCTTGTGCAAAAAAAAAAAAACATATTGTCCTTGATCTAATTTTTTAACTTCTGTTGAATTAGAGGCCCAAACACAAGGTTATATGTTTGCTCTTACCTGCAGACGTCACGTTTTGAGCTAAATTTGCTTCGCCATGGAGGGATGTTAAGAGTTATGCGAGATACTGATATCAGGTGGACACTAGGAAAAAATAATTAAACTTTAAAATCATATTCATTCGGATAGAGTGCATTTGCTCATGATTTTATACCAAGTAATAATCCTAATAAGAATTGTGTTCTGTCACCTGGGATCCAGAAAACCTTTAAGCATCACTACAACAACAACAAACAAAAAAAGACATCTCCCGGTTTGTGCATTCAAGATTTATTGTCTAAAGCAATTTAGTAGACTATTTTAAAACTACTTCCCATGTAATTCCCTTTAGTATAAACAGAACAATCATGTCTAAAAAAAGTAATCTGTCTAATCATTGTTGTCTAAAAGGCAAGGTCCAATTGAAAAATAACAAACAGTTAGCAGCTGTAATTCCCTTTAAGAATATCATCACAATATTACGGTGAACAAAGCTGGTTTATTAAAGGAGTATTTTCCATGCAGTATTTGTTGGCTTTACACAAAATGTTGTGAATTCACGCTTAGTGTGAATGTATTACGTTTGATGCATCCATGGATAGAAACTATTCACTGTTGATGTCCACACCTTGCACAGATAATAGTGACCCAGTCACGGAGAGCTGAAAGCTTATTAATGATAGATAAGAGAGTAGTTTTGAAAACATTTATTATAACCTATATCATTACAAAATTTAACAATAATATTGACGTCACAAGACGTCACAAGATTTTTTTTTTAATATATATATATATATATATATATATATATATATATATATATATATATATATATATATATATTTTGTCAGCACTCATTTTCTTGATTTCTATTTGTGGTGGTGTGAAGAGAATATATGCTGATGTAGATTCACAATCACCCTTCATATGTCAATCTCAAGCGCTTAACAACAAGTTTAGAACTGAAGATGTCTTTTGAACAGGAGGTGAAAAATCTTCAGGAAACAAGAGATGTCTGTTTGTTTTCTGCTGTATTTTCTGCCTGTTTATCAGACAGACAGACAGACAGACAGAGACAGACAGACAGACAGACAGACATGTCCTTTTGGATGTGTGGTGAGGGTTGAATGTTTTCCAGTATAAACCTGAATACTACAGAATAAATCTACATTTATTAGAAGTCCTTGACCTTGTGAATTTAGACTCAATAATGTGTTTTAAACATGAATATATATTATCGTGTTCTTTTTAATACTTTTTCTAAAACACAGTGTGAAACAGTTGTCCAGATACATGGTCATATTCCATGTAATCTCTGCAAATAAATGAGTAAATAACAACATATGCACCATGAAGAAATCGTGATCTCACTGAAAATGAACTCGCTCACTTCAGTAGATAAAGGCC
Source organism: Poecilia formosa (assembly GCF_000485575.1). Taxonomy (NCBI): domain Eukaryota; kingdom Metazoa; phylum Chordata; class Actinopteri; order Cyprinodontiformes; family Poeciliidae; genus Poecilia; species Poecilia formosa. Next base: position 3,182,507 of record NW_006799952.1, on the reverse strand, counting down.
AGTATGAGTATGCATACAGAGCAACCTCCAAATATAGCGGCTTTCATGCTCTATTATTTTAGAAGAAGGTTTTTAATGTGTACTTCACTTTGCTCAAGTTCATCATTGTTTCTAGAATTTAATAAATGAATTAATTAGCAACCTATGACTTTCTTATTCCATAACAGAGCCCTAATACTTCACTCTTCAAAATAGGAACAAACAAACAGAAGAATTTCTGTTGTTCTTCATAAATCAGAAAAGAAAGATTACGTAAAGTAGTTGCACATACTTGCCTAAATCTGCATGCACAGATATTATTAAATGCTTTTTAACATTTAAAGAAAATAAGCTAAACAAAAATTGAGCTGATCATTATACTGTTAGTTTACACCTTTAAGCTAAATTTGTAACTTTGTCTGTTGCAGACGCTGGTCCAATGAGTCGATGATGGTGGTGGTTATGATTTCATCAGAGGAAATTATGTTCTTTTCAGGTCTTTTTGCGGTCTGGGCTTGCTGTTGGATGTCTGTCCAGGAAGCCCTTACCCCAAAAAGCATCTGCAGGGGATCCTTACGACAGCAGCAGTTTACATGCAACTTCGCTTTTGAAGCTTGACCTCACACTGTGCTTGCATGTTTGTATAAAAGTGTGTTTTTTTTTTGTTTTTTTTTTCTTACTGAGCATAGCTAAGGTGTAGAATGGAACGGAAACTATACTAATGTGGTTATGGAATGGATCATTTGATCCATATTACTTGGCAAAGAAAAACAATCATGCTTGGGACTGCGTTACAAACTTTCTAACATTTATCCCGATTTTAGATTTTGCATTCTCTTAAAATAATAATTCTGATTAATTATTATTATTTTTTTTTTAATCAGGAATAACTTCCTGATCTGGTGCTTAGAATGGAAATGTGTGTCTTCAAAAGTGTGTTTGACATCATATAACTTGTCCAGAAGGTGGCAGCATTTCTAAGGATTTTTGAAAGTTCATTAATTCCAGCAGCAGTAGTCTGCGGTATTAAAATTAAATGAAACATTCCGTCAGAGTTACAATTATAGTTTGTTTTTTGTTTTTTTAATTAAAATGAACAGTTCAAGTGTAAGATATTTATATTGTTATAAAATATTCTGTTAGTGGAATTTTCCGTAACAGTTCAGCTAATAGAAAACTGGATCTGTCCTGAAAGCCACTGGTCAGCATTTCTCTTCTGTTGTTTGACAGTTCAAATTTGTCAGCATCGAGGAGGTCAATGATATCAAAGAGAAAGTTCCCAACTGCACAAACCACTTCCCTGGAAATTTAGCATTTCCTTGTTATTACTCAGTTCCTTGGAAAGAGAAAAAATCCCAACTTCTATTGTGCAATAGAAGAGAAATGATTACCAACAGGGAAAAATGTTTTGAAGAAACTGTATGTTTTGCTTGTTTCTGTTTTTTTTTGTTTGTTTTTTTGTTTTTTCAGGAACACAGACTTTATTTAACATTTAAAATAAACTTGATATTAATTCTGGTGATGTTTTTTTTTAATTGTTATTATTTTAATTATAATCATGTGAAGAGAAAGTCTAAGAAGAAAGTCACCCCTAATATATTTGTGATTAATAGAAATTATTTAAGTGTTTTACCTTCACTTTGCAGCACTAGGACAGTGCATGCCATTTTCCAGTCCCATTTTTCTGAGGGCTGGGCCCAAGTGAAACTGCAACTAACAGTTCCAACTGTTAAGGAACAAAGGGACTGAATATTCAGCAACAAAAAGAAGAAAAAAATATTTGGAAAAAATCAAACAAATTGACGATGAAAAATGGTGAATATGGAATGTGGAAAACACAAATAATTTTGTGTGTCATTGTTTGTGGAGATGAGACAGTATTGTGAAGCCATCTTTGTATAGAAAAGGTAATATAAAAATTCAAAACATTTCAGAAATATTAAGGTTTACATAGCCTTGTTCAAGCGCTTTCAGTAAATTGATATATACACGCTATTTTTATCTTAATGTGAAGCTTTATGTCTAGCAACACCCCACCATAGCACAGTGACGTGTATGTAATTTAATATATTTACATGGCCTGTTACACAAAAGGCGTTATCTGGTAGATCCCTAATATACTTTGCAAGATGAGGGAAAACAGACAGCCAGACACGTCCTGATCCATCTCCAACCACCAGTAGAACAAGTTTTGATCTGTATGCTTTGATTCTTCTCTTTCTGCTGCTCTGTTGTCTTGCTCTGCAACTTAAAATAACAGGGAAAGCAAAAATTTGTTTAGCTTGAGTGGATATTCAAAATGTTTCAATCTCAGGGTTCTAACTGCAAAAATTAGGTGCAAACAAAGCATGCACTACTTATTTAGCAACATTATGTCTTTTCTTATATATATATATATATTATATATATATATATATATATATATATATATAACTCAAAAGATAAGATTAATTTTCACCACCTGAAATAACTTAAGCCTAAAGACTCTCATTGTGGCCGATTATTTTTTATTACATAGCAGTGTTATGAAAAGGAACAGATTATAAGCCTGCCAGCAAATCAAAGTTTTCAACTATTCCCAAGAAAGTCATTGCAGGAAGAAGCGAATGGAGTGGAGTTGAGTAAGACGCCCTTCTGGAACAAGCTGAATGCAATAAGTGTAACAAATTTTATCTAAACCATATCTAAACCAATAACATGTCAGAAGCATGTCATGTGTCTATAAGTGAAAATGCCCTACAATCCTTTTTCCTTTTCAAATATTATTCATTTCTTGTTATATGAGAATCCAACTTAAGTTGCTATTGTTGCAAATCTTCATTTAGCCACAATTGAAATAGGAAATGTGTCAGTGTTTATGTTTTATTTGGGATGCAAATAGTTTAAAAAGGTGATTTAATCAAAAAGGGGCAGAGGATAATATGTTTTGTTTCAGTCTATCGCTTTTTTTAACAGTCTGCTTTGCAAATATGTTAAGTGACTCTTTGGAGGTAGGGGCCCCAAGGTATTTATACCTTTTGCACAAACTTTGGAAATAATTGACTTAAACCTTTTACGCTACAATAGCAATGTTTTTAAAAAGAAAGATTATAACAAAAAATATATACTATTGACTGTTCTAGCCTGCATATATCAACCCCCACAACACATCAGAACCTTAGCAGCCAAACCACTGGTAAATACTAGGGATGCAACGATCCACATTTTTCAAATTCGATACTGATACAGATATCCGATACCAATCTGATACAGAAAAACAGTGCTGAATTGACTTCAGTACTGAATTGAATTAAAGCATTTTTTTTTAAACACAGGCATAAATGTACTGAATTACACATTTATTTGCTAACTCTGCACCAGTAAGACACACTTAAATACATCAATAGATTGGTCAAGCATGTAAACACAACAACTGTAATTTGTTCGGCTGGTGGAATTAGGAGTATAACAGCCAATTAAATGGAAACTGGCAAAGACAATAGGCTGACTTTGTAAAAATAAACTGCAACAAGCCTCTGTCAAATGGTTCAGAAGGAAGGTTTCTGATGAGGAGATGAGGATCAATCAAGTCAAGTTTATTTGTATAGCACATTTCAGCAAAAAGGCAGTTAAAAGTGCTTTACATCATGAAAACACAAAAATGCAAAGTCATAGAGCACACAGTCAATAGTTTAAACGTTACAGTGCCATTGTTAGACATCAGAATGCTGCTTATTGTTTAATTTATAATGTCTCAAAAGCAACTCCAAACAGATGGGCTTTTAGTCTAGATTTTATGGAGCACAGTGTTTGTTCCAACTTTGAAGTTTATCCAGATTTGTGGGGCATAAAAGCTGAATGCTGCTTCTCCATGTTTGGTTCTGGGGTTGCAGAGCACACTAGAACCAGAAGACCTGAGTGGTCTGGAAGGTTGATCCAAGGAGGAAGCGGACTTCTCCATCCATCCTTGTGCTATCAAGTCCATTATGTAGTCCTTCATCTCGCTGTGCTTTGGCTTTGCTACAGACAGGCATGTCTTCGAAACTGGTTAGGTGTCTTTTAACAAAATGTCAATTTTCAAATCCTTCACACAACCTATGTGTGAAGGACACATAGGATGTGTCAGCATTATTTTTGAAAACAACACCGATTCCTCTTTTAGCATTCACTAAACAATCCATCTTTTGTTGACATCCAAATAAGACGGGTCAACAGAGGTCCCGTTGCTAACTGATGGGAGTCCATCCTGTGGTGTCCTGGGTTAAGATCTTGTTGACACAAAAGTCTGGGCCATCCAGCCACTGTGGACTTTCACATGGTTCACATGGTTCAGGAGCTAATGTTCTCTTTAAATGTCTTAGCTTCTACCCTGCATTCAATAAACACTGAACTCCAGCTGGGCACATTCACTCCCATTTGGTTTTTTCACATTGTACTCGCACTTGTTACTGATTAACTGGTTTTATAAAGGTCAGGGCTTTGTTGTTTCTCATTAAGATCTGGGAAGACTAATTCCACTGTTCTCAGAAATTTCTCTTTTCCCCCTTAGTTAATCCCATCTTTCATACTTTCCAAAACCAGGTGCTCAATAACGTTAAATACAATAATTGGACAATGCTGCTGTTTACCTTTAAGCAGCAAAACAGGTATGAGTAACTCACTGGCTGTACGTTTAAATGGCACCTCAACCCACCCCACATATCGCACATCTGTACCATTGGTTGCTTCTAGGTTGAGGGGTTCATTCACGCAACTAACCTCACAAACAATGCTCAGTAGAACCTCGGGGACGTTTGTGTCTTTCCATGACTCATCTGTGGCACAAATCGTGAACCAGAGTGCTTCAAACTTTTTCCTGCTCAAAAAGCACCTAATGAGACATTTTCTCACCACTAACTGCCTGATAGAAGGGATTTTGTCTTTTTCACTTTGACTGGATTTTCAGACTGGTAGGAAACAGGTGTAGGAATTGCATTTGGTTTTGTGTATGGATCATTGTTTCTCTTGACACTTAAACTGAGCAACACTTTAAACGGTGGAACCTACCAGGGTCACTGCTAATTTCAGACTAAAGTTCACTTAGTTGTGCTGTCAGTTCAACCTTATATGTATGAGCTACTGTTACGTGTAGAACATGCAGGGATCTATAACTGATTTAGGGTTGACACCCATTACGTAAAATATGGAATCATTCTTTATTTGACAGTTAAATCTTGCTGAAATATTAAGGCCAGCAAAACTTGTCATGACAAGACCTGCAACACCCCGACCCCCATGAACTGTTGCCACCTCCAGGTGCTGCTGTCACAGTTGCCTAGAGAAAGAAACCACGCACCTTGCTGTTTTCAACAGCGGTGCTTTTTTTCAAGCGTCCACCCGGTGCATCAACATGTAATCGGAAGTAAACACTCAATTTACTTGAGTGTTTACTTCAAGTAAATTGAAGTAAACACTCAATTTTTTGAGTGGTTACTCAAAAAATTGAGCTTCCTGTGTTTGAACACAGGAAGCTCAAACACAGGAGCTTCCTGTGTTTGAGGAAGCTCCATCTTCCTCAAACACAGATGTGTTTTTGCACGTCCTGGCTAAGGATGAATACAAGGCAAATGTTTAAGTGGGTTGGTGAATATCTTAGAGTGAACTGGTTGAAATCAGACAGAATGGTCAACAGAGCAAAACTGCAGAGAGCTCAGAAGATATACAGTAAGCATCAGAATCACCATATCATCTCCTGCGACTGATATGGTGGAACGTTATATCACGGTTGATTCAGTTTCCAGTTTTCTTTTAGTAGAATAATGTGGTTGGATTGTTTTGGATGTTAATGCATCAATTGTTACATGTTTGGTATTTATTTATAATTGATTTACAGTAACATATTTTCACAATAAATGCAATATGCAATTTGTAATGGACAATGCATACAATTTTCAGGCAGAGTAGTTCCACTGGTTGGAACATTTGATCATGTGTAGGGTTAGAAAAATAGATGTTTGAAGAAAAAAGTTAAATCTATTTTTGTATCCATTGAATATTCGCACACTAAACTTACGCAATAATAGGTTAAAAAAACATGGCTAGTTTATATATTTTGTATTAATATATAAACTAACACTTTAAACATAATTTTGTCAAGTAAAATGCCAACAGATTTAATCAACTAAAATTTTAATATAATTAGTGGACTGAAACTAGATTAAGACTAAAACAATTCTGATGACTAAACTAAATCATGTATCAGTCAAAAGACTAAGACTAAATCAAATTTTGCTGTCAAAGTTAACACTGCATATAATGCAAGGTGGAGAGTAGTAAAAGGAGAAAGTGAGGAAAGTGTTTAGTTTGTGTTTAACCCCATAGCAGCATAACTACAGTGACAGCTCTGGACACCCTAACCTCTTAGAACGAGGAATGAGAGAGGCAGAGCCAGGGAGAACCGCTCTCACAACAGTTTTTGACTTGTGTTCTAAAAGGTTAGAGTTTTAATCATGTAATTGTAGGAACGTAGTCATCAGTGATAAACACCCTGGGAGAAAAGCAACAAAACAGATACTGGTTCAAATAGTCTAAACTCACGCATTTATTGGGGCCCTGTGTTTCCATCCTGTCTGGAAGCAATCTCAAAATAATGTTATAATGTCAAGAACAGTCTCACCTCAACCATCGCCGGTTTTAAAATTTGGCAACCTTCAGATGGAAACGACTCATGGACAAACTGCATCTTGTCAATATTGGTTTAGCGAAGCAATGTGCAAAACAAGGATTAAATATTAAGGGGTAAACAGTAAGGTGTTTCTAATCAAGCACACCACAGCAGCAGAACGTTCAAATCAGTCTCAAGAAGTAAACAGATCAGTAGTGATCTTACATACGTACAGTTATATAAACATGCATGTATGTGTATAAAGCATTTAGCTTTTCTAAATGCAGTATATATTAAAGAAGAAAAACAATACAAAGCTAAATACTCAGTCATTAAACCTAATATTTGGGTACAGTGAGGAGCTAGCAGCAGGGGTGCCTGCAGCTGCACAGAACCAGACTTCCTAGGAGGAACTTCGCTCCAAGTATGAAGATGACGTTGCTCTGGTGAGGCAGGAGGCTGAGATGCAAAAGTTTTTGTGAAGCAAGGGTTAGTGAGGAACATCAGCTCCTTGAGAATCTAAGCTGAAAAGGACGATGAGTTTCAAAAAAAATGTAGCAAGAGATCGAATTTCTGCAAAACAGTGAGAAAACTTTGCAGGGAGAATTGGACCAGATCAAACTTCCATACAAAGAACTGTAAGATGTTTCTGGACTCAAACAAGAAGTGGAAACATTTCAGAAAGAGGTAGAACGTGAGAGAAAAGCCAATTGAAAGGGAGCAAAAGAAGGACCTCCAAAAATTCAACAGGGTTAGAGCTGAGAGTCAATGTCAAAAGAGATCCAGATTCTGCAACAGAAATTCAATGGAGTCGTTGAACTTCATCCAGAACAAACACAGAGCATGCCTCACTGATTCACACTGATGAACTCACTCACAGTTGCAGTGTGAAGTTACACACCAGATTACAGGGCACTGGTGAACAGTCTTCCCACTAACAAGGACACACATACCAGATGTTGTCAGTAGCAGCATAGCAGTGCCATGACAAATTTAAATTAAAATACTGAAGAACTGTGTTCAATTTAAACATGTGTTCATGACATGCAAGCCATAATTTTGTTAAAAATGCAGCAGATTTAGTCATCAATTCAAAATGTGGCAAGATTTATTTCAAGATATGTATGTGTGAAATATGTGCTTTTTTTTATAAATATTTGATTGTCCTCTAACATTACGTAATTTATAACTTTTTGAAACATGGTGCAACATAGTTCATGGTTTGTTAAAAGGGTTTGTTAGCAGCTTGTGAAAATGGGATATTTTTCCTAAGAAATATAGTGATGTGATAGTTTGAAAATGTATTGATTACTGTTATTAATAAAGTTCTGAATATTGATATCTGTTTCCCACCTTGTTGTCATTGCTGTTAATTGTGAGAAATCATTAACGTGATGAGACTTCATATAGATTTATAATTAAGAGGCAAACTGAGCAAATTTATTATTTCAGAAGAGTTCAAGTTATCTTCAATTGCACTGGTAAAGTGTATTAAATAGAAATATCATATTATTAGAGACATACCTGGTTACAAAAAAAAGGTTACAAACAAACATGTTGACTACAAACATCTGATAGTGTAAATTAAATTTTACACTAGTTTATAGTTTTTATTATGAATTTGAGTCTTAAGATGGATCAATTACAGATAATGAATAGGATTTGGACACATATGCTATATGTGGATTTAAATAATGTTTTAGATATACTCCTTATTTTTATTCATGTATTTACTTTTTTTTTTTTTTTTACAGCTGGCCACAGTGAGAAGACAAGTTGTTGCCCCACTAATTGTATTCAGAAATTATTGGTAGATCATAGTTTTAGCTATTGTAGGCAATAGCTATGGGCAAACATGCGACAATTGCTTCTGCTTTTGCAGATTCTACATGTCACACTGCAAGAAATATTTTTATTTTTTAAAGAGTCTTTTGTACAAGAACTCTTTCTCTCTTTCGCTCTCCGAATGATGCTCCAGGTCGACCTTTGCGAACCACCACTACCAAATGCTCCATCTTTCTCGAACTGAAGCACAAGAAAAAGCCTCTTTTCAGAGAGATGGAGGGCAGAAAGACCCCGTCTGGTGAACGTGGCATCTCAACAGTGTTTCAACACTCATATGCCAACAGTATGGAAGGACTCTAACTGCGCTTTGCTGTGGTGATTGCCTACTTAAACCCACATTCTTTTGTGATGTGATGAGGCACACCAGATACGTCCTTCATAACAGAGACACCATGACAGCCGGATTCTTCCAAACATTGCGTCCAACAACCTTTTGCCATGAAGGTAAGTTCAAGTTTTTAACTAAGCTCATTATTTTTACTGTTTAAACACTCTTCCTTTTTGTCCCCGACCGTTAAGTTTTTACTTTGTTCTTAATGTTCTGGTTTATGGCTCAGCTGGTGCTACATAGCTTAGTCACACCGTTTTGGTAAAGTTTAGGTGAATTATACGTTAAATTCTTTCACGTGACTTGCACCTATGGAGACTCTCAGAGTCTGTGCTTGTCCATCAGAGTGTTTGCGGATCAAAACAGGACAGTCTCTTGCTGTGGCCACGAAAAACTTTTTTTTTTTTTTTTCCTGGCTCTAAACCAAAATTAAAAAAAAATAATACAGCAATGTCACCTGAAAATAGAAAAAAAGGCTTGTTGCAGACGGCAAGAATTTTTTGTGACACAAAATAGACCTAACTCTAACACAGTAGACGTTTACTTTTTTGTTGTGGATTTAGGTTGCTCCTTCATGCCAGCGCTGGGGTGTGAGGAAGAGGCCCTTTCACATGACGTCGCACAACTTCAGTTTGAAATCCATGCAGTGCATCCTCACTTCCGGAGGAGGGAGTTTACGCAGTCTCTGGTCTCTGTCTGCCCCAAATGCATCTTTATTCTTTACCATTTTAACAAAATAGTAAAATATTATTAAGGCTGCTAAAAAAGGCATACTTCATTAGCCTAATGTATACACTGAAATAATCAGACTGAAATTCATATTAGTATATTTAGTAGTAGCGGTAGAACGATTCTATTCACAACATGAAGGATTCAAGGATTTTTATTATCATATAATTTTGCAGTTTTTTTTGCTTAAGGTGCAAAATTTGAACTTGGGTCCCAGATCAAGAAGTCTACTAAATAACAGAGTATAGTTTACACATTTATTTTATGTGTGTGTAAATAAATAGGTAAATAAAAAGTCTGATGTAGCTGATGAAACCTAGAGATGTACTGTAGGTATTTTCAATTAAGTGCAGTGCGTCACAGCAAAGGGAAAAATAACACAGAAAAATCTTTGAAGAACAGCTCAAAGCCACTCATATTCTTTTTTTTTCCTCGCCCTCTGTGTCCGCTATACTACACACCGAGTCGTTGCACAGACACAGACTGACAACGATGCCACTAGTATATCAGGATTCAACATCAAAAAACACGCAAACATTTCCCACACAAAGAACAGAACATTCTGTCCATTACAGCATCATATTTTCAGGCATGATGATTTTTTTGGGGGGGATTATTAATAGGTGACTGGACACAGCGGTGGTAAATTAGCCAATTTCAAAACCTGCATATGTCAGAGAGTTTGTTTCTGGGTTGCCTTTTCTTTTAACTGAACTTAAACATAGGCTTGTAAAATGTGAATGCCATTTTGTTTGTTTTCTTAAACAAATTTGCTCGTCTTCTAGAAATGAGTTTATTATAGTTATGTGTGTGAGATCTTAGTCAAGACAAAGTCACTCGTTCAAGTAAAGTGGCATGAAGTTTTGTCTAACGTGGACCATCACCTTACATGAGTTTGTGCTGTGAATCCACCGCTACCCCCAAAACAGGCTGCTGCTCAATCTTCTGTAGATATTATAAAATAGGTAGTACACGGTAGTAAATTGAAATCTAGGATTCCTGCATTAACGCAGGTGTCCTCCAATAGGCGTGTCTCTGTCACACACCTATTTCAAATAATTTGGCCATTAGCAGGACTTTGTAGGATCTGACTGCATGCAGAGATGGTACCTCAGCCATTTGATTCAGATGAGTTGAACCAGAGGCATCTACAATAAGAGATGCCAAACACCGGCCCTCGACGATAGAGTGAGACTGCTCTTTTAGGATATATACACACCAAAGTACTCACTCCATCAAAACGGACAGTTTGTTGATCTAGTATTTAAAGAAGGAGACCTGGTACCACCATCTTCAATTCTTCAAATGTAAAGAAAACATCTGTTGCATAAAAAGTGGAAAAATCATGCTCAAATCATAACAACCTAAATCCACAAAAAAAAAAAAAAAAGCCAAATGTAAAAGTTTATTATTTTAGAGTTAGGTCTACTTTATGTCACAAACAAATCCTTGCAGTCTGGAGTAAAACTTGTAAATATTTATTTTTAAGGTAACAGTTTTTTGTTGTTGTTTGTCTATTTTTAATTTTGGATTTGAGTCAGAAAAAAAAAAAAAATCACTGATCGCGATCACAGCAATTGCCTTTGCCGGTTCACCTAAATTCACCTAAACTGTACCAAAACAGAGTGACTAAGCTACGTAGAACCAGCTGGGCCATAACCCAGAACATTAAAAACAGAGTAGAAAGGTAATGGTCGGAAAAAAAGGAAGAGACAGGTTTAAACAGTTAAACTAATGAGCTTAGTTAAAACCGTGAACTTACCATCATGGCAAAATGCTTTATTTAAGACGTAAGTTGTTGGAAGCAATGGTTGGTTGGATCCAGCTGTTATGGTATCCTTTTTTATTTTTATTAGATTGTAAACAGAGCTGCACAGTGGTGCAAGTGGTGGGACTGTTGCCTTGCAGCAAGAAGGTCCTGGGCTCTTTCTGTGTGGAGATTGCATCTGACATTTTGTCAGTCTCACAGTCTGTGTGCTTTTCAATACGCTTACTGCTGACTCAGGTTTGCTCAGTCCAGATTTTCACATTTAAACGTCATTGAGTTGTCTGGAAGTCCAGAAATTCACTAGTGCTGTTTTGTATTGCAGCAGATGGAAGAAAAGTGAATTTGAATTCCCATCATTCCTGTGACTCACTGAGGCAAATCCCATTAAACGATATTCCAGGATTCAGTGCTGCATGTGGACAAGTGAGCTGATGTTGTGTCGGACTTGCAACGGCTCAGTCAGCGGCTGTAATGGATCAGAAGAGCTTGATCCACCTGGAAGTCTGCAGTTTTTTATATCATTTACTGGTAACAAAATTTCACAATTTCCCCCAACGTTGATCATCTTAAGTGCTGTGCAGAGTTTGTGAAAAGAAACACGTTAGTCTTGGTGTGACTCATGCGGTCCAATAAGTCATGTGACACACTTTGGCCATAAAATAATAATGAAGCCTTGGAACGCACTGCTGCTCCACTTGACAGACTTCTTGACTGGCAGGAATAGGAGTTGACTTAATCAAGAGTTTTCTTCTCAAACACAGGAGAAGCTGATGAGAAGAAACTTTTGGACAAAGAAGAAATATCTTTTTATCTTTAGTATTCTTTTTTTGGAAGCAATGGTCACAAAGGCAGTCATTCATATGAAATAAATGTACAAGCAGAGAGGAAAAAAAAAGTTTTGGCAAAGGCAAATTTGGTTTTTCACAAAATTTGGTTCCTCGGTGTTGCTAAATCTTTGTGTCAGCTACGTCTGTACTGAAACTCAACTTGTGCGGGCATTTAATCCACACAAACGTTTCAACATTTGGTGAAGTTCGGTCATTTCTCAAACTTCAAAGAAGGGAAAAGAAACTGAACACAAATGCATACTGCATTTTAGAAAAAAAAAAAAGAAATCCCTCCCATAAAACATGGCTGTGGAATCTTCATTCTTTGGTGACGGCTTTTCCTTGGCAGGTAAAGGGAAGTTGGTCGAAACTGATTAAAAATGATGAACCAGGGCAATCCCTGAATAAATCTTATTAAAGGGTGGAAAATACATGAAGTTCACCTTCCAGCTGGACAATAATCCTAACTGTGAGGCCAGGAGTATAATGGAAAGTTTTAGATCGACGCACATTCCAATTGCATCATTTGGAAGTTTTTGTTCACAAAAAACTTCCCATCCGATTTGACGCAATTCTACAAAGGACAAAGAGCAGAAATCTTGTTCTGTGTAAAGCTGGTACACACTTACAACAAAATATTGCATCAGAGGTGGTACTGACTTGGGGAGGCAAAATAAAAATAAGCCTCTTGAGTAAGCTGACACATGGCGTCCAGAAACTAGTCTGCACCCACGGCAACTTTTCCAAATAACTGTTTGATCACAGAACAAAAATGCGGGCAAGAACCCCGTTTTCTTAAAACTGAATCCAATGGAGACACAATAACCAGGCATGCATCTCTTTGACACTATGATAGGAAACAAAACTTCAAGGCCATTTTGTGTTCCTACTAAATGGGTGCTGATATTGGTCTGGGTTAATTAAGACATTAAAAAATGTATATATATGTGCCATAAAAAATTTCCTGTGTTGAAAATGCTTTTATGTATTTTTCTTAGTATTGTTATGAGGCTTGAAATTTTACTACCATGATACGCCTACTATTAAGCCGTTTCTCAATACCAAAAGGTTTTCTTGAACATAAGTGATGGTTGAAAATGAATTCTGTTTTTTATTTCAGTCAGAATGACGGTGTGACATTAACTCTCCTGACCTTTACATTTTCCCCTTAATTAGTAATAATTGCATTTTGTCTAATTCCTTAAAGTTGATTGTACGCATTATCAAAGTTTCCTTTACACTGATGTTTGAGATTTTGATGAGGCGCATCTGATTTTGACGCCACGTTGACGTCAAACGGTGGAAAAAGCCAGGGCCGACTGCAGTTACTCATTCCAGATGTCAGGAAAATAATTTTCACATGCGATGAAAACATGCCCTGCGAAGCCTCGAAAGCTCATGAGAGCTGGTATGATGTTTCTCTTTAGTGAAAAATGAACAAATGTAAGAGTCATTCTGTTGTTCAACATGATTCAAACTATTTCATTTGTAAATAGGCATGACAGTTTTCCTGTCGCTCTTAGAAGTGGGTCCATTTGTGGATTTCCCAACCCCCGCTCCCCTACAGCTTTGCGGACTGTACACCCTATGAACTCTCTGAAACATGAATTAAAGTTGCTTTAAAAAAAACTCAGAAAAAAAAAATTCAACATGGCTGTAATTAATTATACAGTGAAGGTGGAGACAACTTCACTGTATCTACTGTACAGTAGATTAAGCAATCTACTGTACCTTTTGAAATTCAGTGTATTTCTTTGTAAAATGATTTCCAAATGCACACTAACGCATTACATGTTGAAAATTACAACTCAATTGAACCATCAATAGTAAATACATCAGTACTAAGTAATACTAAGTGTTTTAAATTTCACAAGTATCAAACCTAAGAGGTGCCTAAGAGGTTTTTTTCCCCATCATATCTTATTTTTTAAAAAAAGTAATGTATTTATACAACATAAAAGACACAGTGGCAGTTCTCGCATAGGTGACGCCATGGGCAAGTTGCTTGTTCGGATCCTCCGCCACCCACCACATACGCAAAAATATATACAAAATATCCCGTTTTGTTCATGCAAACGCTGCAAAACGTGCCAATAATCGCCATTCATTCTGTCAGAATAAAGAATTAGGTCTGTTGTTCACCCGGGAGTGAAAAAGTATCTGACTAAATTACAGCACAAAGCAAAACCTATAATCACAAAAGCAAGGTTCAAAGTGCTACAAGAATTACAGAAAAAAATAGACAAGTTGAAGTGAATGTCTGTGGACTGGTCAGTTTTCTGAGTTAAGAATGCTGATGCCATTTGCAGCACAACTTTTACTTTTCAAGTGAACTGGCTGCAGCAGCGCCATGGAGCATGCAGGAGAAGGTGATGGACAGAAGTGAGTAAGTGGGGGCCGGGGGGTCGAAAGGAGGTGAGTAAGAGATGACTCAACAGCCCTCTAATATAAGATACCCTGATGAAGGCAAACAGTGTCACCCATTCAAACGCCAAGCGAGGTAAGAGCTACTCTTTCTGCTTCTGTTTGAATCTCTTATTTACTATGTTGAGGTGTTTCCCACTCTGAGTTCACTATCAAACTTGTCCATTATATAGTTGTATTTATCTTTTATCAGTTAACTTTACGTGATTTTGAGAAGCGGATTTAATTGTCAGATTATAAGAAGCATGTTGTCACAATATTGTTTTTTCTGCCTGATCTAATCATACTTTCTCGTACTTTCAGACTACAAAATTAAAAGTACAGAGGGAAAAAAAAAAATAACTGTTAGCTAAACATGGTGAACTTTGATCATGGCACACAGTCAGAGAACCACAGAGTTCTTTATATCACAAATATTTACTGGTACAAAATCTATTGAAACGGAAATTACAAGGCGACTCAAATGAACTGCATGTATCTGATTGTTCTAAAAGTTTTATTAAATATAAAAAAAAGCTATATTCTGAGTAATGTTTCGACTTTTTTTTTTCTAATTCATATTCTAGGAATATGTTCTTCTGTATCCAGAAAAGCACAATCACCATGGACTCGACACTAGTGGCCCTGTTTTTCTTGCTCCATGTTCTAAGTGTGGGTACAGGAAAACCTCTTCCAGACACCAAGAGCACTATCGAGCCATTAATAAAAACGCTTTTGGTTAGGCTGAACGCTTTCCCGGTATGTTTCAGAGCTCCGCTTATGAAATTAAAACAAGTGCAGCTTGAAGTTTGAATAAATTAGTTGGTTTGTGACTACAAGTATGTTGTCATTTTACAGGTTATTCCAGTCAATCCTCCTCAAGAACTGGAAGGATTTTCCTCTATTGTGGTGGCTCTGGATGGCTACAACAATCTGATCTCTGAAAATCTACTGAATGTTGCCCAGGTCAAAACTGAGATCTCCAGACTGACCAACGACATCAGCGAACTGATGGACTGCACAGAAAAAAACCCAAAGCCCACACTTCCAGTGCACCTGCAGCAGCTGCAGAACGAATGGGAACAGGACCCAGAACGCTATGTTGAAGCCATCAGCATGGCAGCTATCAATGGAGCGAGGGAGATCGTCGAAATGCTCCAGAACCAAATTCATGGTATTCCATCTTGCTGAAAAACTGATTGAAGCCAAAGATTGAAATCTGCGCTAGCACTGTTATTGAGGTCAAAACTGTGCAATACATTTTCAATT
The DNA here is from genome assembly GCF_000485575.1 of Poecilia formosa. NCBI lineage: Eukaryota > Metazoa > Chordata > Actinopteri > Cyprinodontiformes > Poeciliidae > Poecilia > Poecilia formosa. The sequence goes on along the minus strand of NW_006799952.1, from coordinate 3,166,737 downwards.
ATTTCATTTTAAAATGCACTTATTTTATAACAGATGCATATGCATTTCTTGTATTTTATTTTATTGTATTTTTAACCTATTTAATCTATGCTTCATGCATATCTTGATATATATTATATGGAAAGAGTGTTGCGTCAATAACGAGCTCTCAGTGAGAGTAATCGGTCTAGCCCTAACGCTGAATCCGCAGTTTTGATAACTGCAACCAGACATGAGATGTACTGTCACTCTGGGAAATCCCAGGAGCCAACGGGTTTGTTTGAGAACCAAAGGCACATCGTAAATGGGAACTTTTATTTTTGTGCAATATCAACAGCTGCTGCAAAATGGGTAAAAAGCAACAGTAAATGTCTTGAATATTTTTGTACGACGAGTGACGTTTTAATGTTTTGAATAAAACTAAATAAATATTCAACTTCTTCTTAATTGTCAGCGTTGTGTTATTTGTACAAATGAGCTGGAAAAGTCATGATGAAGTGAAAAACATATTTTACGTGTACCTAAGTTGCATGTATTTAAATGAGTAAAATAATTCAAATATAACCAGACATTGTCAAAATAAGGAAAAATGATTAAAAAAAATTCACATAAAGCAATGATGCACAGAAAAAGACTAAATTTTAAGAATTTTTTTTTTTTTTTTTTAAGAAATATGCAGAAAACCAGAAAACAGACAAAACTTCAAATTTGCTTTGACAACAACCGTGTCATAAACAGAGCAAATAAACTGTTCAGTTCAGCACAGTTCATAAAAAAAATATCTACTCAGAAATCCCAGTAGATAGTATTTTGTAAGCCATGGATTTCTCAACCACCTCTTCCTTGCTTACATGGTCATGGCTTTAACTATCAAACCACTTGCTTCTTTTGATGGAGGCGTTCTTGTCGCCGCCCAAGAGTTTCCTCTTGTACTGCTCCACCAAGGAATCAAAACGGTCCCCATCCTTCCTCTTGAACTGTTTCGTAGCACTCTTAAACTTTTGAAAACAAAAACACGCCAAAAAAAGTGATATTAGACTCAACAGGACATGAGGCAAACCATTTGTAACTGCTGCTCTGTTGTCGAGCATACACACAAGCTGAAAATGAACACACAGCTTTGTCTTTAAAGCCTTTAATAACTTTGTCAAATATTGGTGATTGAGTAATCTTCTGACAATAATTCAAAAGGCGTCCATCTACATCTCAGAATAAGGAGCTATCAAAAGGTGTTTGCCCTCTTTTGCGTTCTGTTTTTGTTTTTCAGTCATAGTTAAATGTTTCATATCAAACAAATTTTATTATTAGATAACAATAAAGTGAGTAAAAAATATGAAAAAGTGTTTGCTCCCTAAACGCTTATTAAATTGAGCTTTACATTCTAAAGAAAAATAAATAAATAAAGACAACTTGTGCTTTCTCAGACAACAAATAAGAACTGAGACAATATTTCCAAACCTGTTTTTTGGCCTGATTAGGCTTTTCAAATTGTTGTGTTTGGCGCTTGTTCCTTTTAGACCCTGGCTTTGTTTTCTTGGGAGGTGGAACCTGCTGCTTGTCTTTGTCGCGCATTCTGCAAAAGGACAAGAGTTAGATGAAATGCAACAAAAACATGATCCCTGAGATATCAAACATAAGCTTCCTGCATGCACAGCTTCAAACCGCCTGTTCAAATTGACAAAATAAACAGGAAACCATGAAGCAGACAGAGGAGTGCAGATGGAACCGTACCTGATCTTAGGTCCCCGATGGGAAGGAAAAGGCAAAACCTTCTTTCGTTTCTTTCCGTTTTGTAAATCAACATGTTCAATCTCAGGTTTGGTCTGAAAACCTGAAAAGTTTTGCTTCTGTCCTTCACCAGTGTCTGCTGAAGATAAAAGAGAAAACAATAATAGCAGCAGAAACCAAATTCTAACAATATCGAATCGATTGGCTCAAGTGCAGTTTAAGCTTATTTTCTATTAGAAATTTCACAAAAACAAAACAACAAACACAGTCCTAGAAAAGCAAAACTTAAAAGTCCCAGTTTCTAAAAATCATTCCATGAAAAAAAAAAATTAAATGGCTGTTGTAGGTTTTTAATGAGTAGAGAGGTCTGGAGCTCTGCAATGACTCTTTACGTTTCACATCAACTCGTTGTAGAAATATGACAAAACAAATTTTTTCCAAAAAAAAAAAAAAAGAAGCAAACGGGGGGGGAACGTCAAATAATCTGAAATATGAAAACAAAGTGTAACAAAGGCTTGGACTTAACTTTCATCATGTTGACCTTGACTTAAAAAAACAACATGCAACTCTTTGTTTCAAATTAATTTGAATCTAATTTCAAGATTACAGTGTAATGATGACCAACAAAGTTTTGATAATGCCTTTTCTGTTATTAAGCAGCTCTAGTAGAAGTGCAATATCAGAAAATCTTGCAATGCCAGTAATGTTGGTAAAAATTGGGATAACAAAGTCAAGTGCAATATATTTCAAATTTCCTCTTCCTCATCCGTGCCGTCATTGCTAAGCAAGTTCACAACACTTGGAATATATTATATTGCACTCCAAGCAGGCCTTTACAATATACGTTTTCCACACCCTGACATAGCGATGACAATATACCATTTAAATATTGTGCAGCCTTATGTCATGTTTGTGAGTTACAAGGCTTGGAACAATGTCCTTTGGACAAAAGGGATCAAAGTAAAGAGGAGCAGAAAACAGATTTGGACACAAACAAAAACATAATGGTGATTAACTTTGTTTTGAAATCACAGGACCTGAGCAGCTTGCAGTTGATGTAAAACCCTACAATTGAAAGAATGTGTATTTAACTTTGTGAACTAGCTTGTTATTGCGAATTTTTTAAATTGTACTATACTTGAGATGTTACAGGACAGTAAAACATTGGACCACTTATATACTACCCTTAAGTCCAAGAACTTAACATACAGTATAAAAAAAAACCTCAAACATTTTAATCTCAGAAAAATCCTTTCTACCTTTCTCCTTTCCTGTCAGATGTGATGAAGACTGTCCTTTATTTCCATCCTTCTTTGTTTTTTTGATGTCTGAACCTGTTTGGGGGTTTTTTAATTCTCCTTTCACAGGTCGATTTTGGATGAAGTCCTGTCAACAAAAGTAAAAAATACTAAGAAAGTTAATTAAGTTAATGATAAAAATAAAAAAATAAAAATACAATATTGCTCCAGGGACTAAAATTTGCAACAGTCTCACAAAATATTACAAGAAACAAATAACTGCACAAACTTTATTTCTCTGTTTCCGCATTTCCTTGAGTTTGAGCTTCCTGGAGTCCTCCAGAGAGAACTCAACAATGGGTCTCTGCAAAAGAAAAGAATACGCTGGACCAGACTATTGATGCAATGGCATCTACATACAGTATTCTCTGTCTTTGACTCAAAATGATTTTTCTTTTGAGTTTGATCAGAAATGACATTAATAAGTGCAGTTTTATTGAGTTAATGATTTTATTAGAACAAACTAAGTATGTAACATTTTTACTGTAATAAAAAGTTAAAAATTGCTTGGCAACATCTTTGCGAAATGTACAGGGCACTGAGATGCTCCTGGTAAAGGGAACATGAACAAGAAAAGGTTAATTAAATGTTATCCAAGAAAACGGTCAGAATAAAGTTGAATCAGACAGAAAATGGATAAAATGTAGAAAAGTGTACCTTGTGTGGGCCAAAGATGTCAGGGTTGTTGTTAAGGTAGCGCAGAGTGGCGAGAGCCAACTCATGGTCTCGAAACTGAACGAAACCGTAACCCAACGACTGACCCTTCACTCCACCTTTCTCTGGCTTCCTGTCATACATGACCCGACACTAAAGGAAGAGGCAGGAAACAAACACATAGACATTCATACAAACACAATGAACAATAACAAAAATAACCTGCTCTCTAGTTTCAGTACAGATAAATTCAAGGCTCCCTTTAAGTTACCAATATATTTTAGAAATCTCACAAGAGAAAAATTCGAGAAAAACTAACAAGCTAATGAGTTCTTGTTTTTTTTTTTTTTTCCTGCAAGTAACAAAATCTTACCTCTGTGATCCGAACTCCTTTGGTTCCTTGTAGACCTTTAAGGCACATAGCTTTGAGTTTTTTATCGTCTACAGATTTTGGCAGGTTATGGATGCACAAGCGATTTTTCGATACAAATACGCCTATATCCCGAAGCTTGGCTCTCTTTACTTCCTCAAACTAAAAAGGAAAGCAGCACAACTCATGAGTCAAAATAGAAGTCACTTGAGAGATTTAGACAAACTCAAGAGATCATCCACCAAAACAAAAGGTACTCACTCTGACTCTTTTGGCCATATCTGCCTCAGAGACTCCCTCTGCTGCCTTTGTTCCAGCGCGGATCACTGAGGGTTCGAAGGAAAGTGAGTAGAAAGCAAGCATACATATAGGAGCATCTCAAACTAAAAGTTGGCAGGGACAAAGTTAACATTGTATTTTTAAAAAATGCATTACTCAAAGTGAGCAACGATGTAACAGAATTAGTTAATTGTATCCTAAAAATTGTATTCAAGAGGAAACTACCCAGTGAGCTAAATCTGCAGATTTCAGTTTGTTCAGCCCTGAGCAGTGACCAGCTGTTCAGAAACCCAAATATCCCATCTTTCCTTTAACAAAAAAATACATTTTGAACTGTATATGGTCAATATGATGAGACGGGCAAGTTCTGCATTTCCCATTCTCTGGCTCAATCAGCAAACATTTACCCTATTCAGACCAGGTGGAGGCGCCAAAAGATAAGAAGAAAATTTCCTGAACAGAAGTCAAGTACATGCATCAATATTATGCCTTTTTTTCTTTATATTAAACAAACACTTATACCATAGAGAAACTCACTTTTTATGAGTTTATTTGGGTTATACTTTTATTCAGTATATTCTTAAAAGCTGTGGTTTAGAAATAAAAAATGGCAATAAATATACAAGTTTCATGGAAAAACTTTTTAATGAAGTATTCCTATATTTTAATCCTGACTATTTGTTCATATTTGCAACATTTGTTTATGAACTTATTCAAGTTCCAAATCGATGCATTAACCACGTTTTTGTTTTTTTTAAAGGTTTTTCTTCATACAGCACTTGACAATTTCTATGTCTAACATGTTAAAAGATCAGATGACAGCTAAAATGAATAAACAAAAACAATCAGACCTTACATGAACAAACTCAGCTTTATACTGAATGCTTTGTCACACACAACACAACATTGCCTCCATCAATTACCACCAAAAGGACTAAAAAAAAAAGAGATAATTAATAAAAGCTCTTTAAGAGAGACTGATCAGAAATCAGCTAAGAAACTCTGACTGGTGCATGTCTAGTTTGGATATGCAATATTATGAATTTAATAAGGACAAAGCAAAATAGGCTGAAACACTCACATCCTTCTCTGGCCAGGTACAGGTTCCTGCTGCCCGTCTCGACTTTTTTCTTGTCGACTTTCAGCTTCAGCGCATCTTCTCTGCTTACTGCTTTTACAATCATCAGCTTTCTGCCGTCTGCACGGATTCCACCACTCTGGAGAAAATGTTACGGCGACATCAACATATATCCTAAAACTTGGACCAATATTGATATTGAACAACAAAGGGGCAGAAGTTATTATCATTCATTAATTGTTTTTTTTTTCTTCTTACCTCCGTCTCATCTTGTGCTGCTGCTATGCAGCTGTCTGCAGCCTCTTTAGTCTTAAACTGGGCAAATGCAAGACCTGAAAAAAAACAAAAAAAACTAAAATAAGTAAGTGTTTCCTTCTTAAACCACAGAGGAAGAAGAGAAATAAACTGAGTTTTTCTGACCTTTGGAATGCTGCGTCTCTGGGTGGAGAACAACCTTCACGTAGTTGACCTCTCCAAACTGTAGAAGAACTTCCTCCAGACCCTCCTCTTCCGTGTCAAATGACAAGTTCCTAAATGCCAGATTTATAAAAGGTACTATAACGACTCTGTAGAATTGCTTGGACACATATAGGAGAAAGAGTAAAGTATATTAAGGCTGGTGAGAGTTGAGCAAACAGAAAAATGATCCCACCTGATAAAAACTGTCCGGCCCTCATTCACATCTGAAGGCAAATGTTTCTTTGGCTTTTGTTTTTGAGCTAGAGGATAAAACAGTTGTAACATGTTAGAGTGATTGTACTAAAGACAAGAGAAACACATAGAAATCATGTAAGAAATATAATAAACACAATGATAAAACAAGAAAAATAAATTTAAACCTGGTGAAATTTCTTCTTCCTCTTCATCATCACTGTCACTGTAATCCTCATCTGAATCAATGCCACCATCATCATCATCGCCATCATCATCACTATTATTCTCCTTAATTACATCCTCCTCTTCATCATCATCCTCCTTTTCAGCATCATCATCATCATCATCTTCTTCTTCTTCTTCTTCAATATCATCTTCATCGCTTGACTGAAGATCCTCCACCTGCTGTGCATTTGCCTTCAATCCACTTCTACAAAAGCATTAGCAACGTTAGCAACACTGCAACACTTAAGAGCAGAACGACGGCATCTGAAATGTATGAGCATAAGAATCACTTTTTCTTCACAGCTGGTTCTCGTTTCTTTTCTTCATCCTCAGGTTCACTTCCTGCTATTGGATCTGCCTCGTCTGCAACTTTAGTTCCTGACAATAAAAACCAATCACTGTTAGGAGAAGGCCTGTTGAGATACATTTTAACCTTGTAGATCAAAAGATAAGGGAGTAAAATATAAGTGCATCAATGTCAATATTCCCTGGTTTTCTAAATCTAAGAGCAGCATAAAATACTTAAATGATAACATTTTAGATATGAAAAGAAGAACTTTAAAAAATTTAACTGTTTGAACATGTCACAACAGAAACTTTTTTGTAAAAATATTTTGTCTACACTTAAGAAATGTGAAGCAAAAAAGTAGCATGAATATCAGTCAGCTTTTATTATGCAAAAATAAATCTATCAACAGATATACTTATAAGCTAAAAACAACTACTAAGCATTTTTTTTCTTGTTTTTTTTTTCATCATAGTTTTTAGGTGAAAAGGTGTTAACTTTGTAACATCGGAAAAATAATGAAAAAATAAGGAATTTAAGAGAAAAATTAAATAGAATTTGTGGAGAAATAAATAAATCTCATAGATATCCTACATATCGTCCATCCAAAATGACCACTCATTATTAGCCTCTACAAATTTCCTCAACATGTTCAAACAAATATTTAAAAAAATATAAAACACAACATTTCTGTCAAATTACATCATTTGAATCAACTAAAAAAATATAATAATAATTCAGGGCAGTACAAGAGTTGCAGTTTTTTACTAGCACACTGTGGCAGATAATCAGGTCCTTTGGTGTTAAACAGCAGCAAGCCTTTTTGTCACAAAGCCAAGCCAGAATTAATTAGGTGACCATTAAGTTCTGCTATGAATAATTACTGCATCCACACGCACGTATTTACCTTTTAAAGACTGCTGTGCTGCAATATAGTTTTCTTTTGGCACAGCCCAGTCAACTGCTACTTGGCGACCTGTGAAGATTCAAAAAAGATTACAATGTGATGTGAACTGACCACTGGAAAACCAGAAACACTGTCTTGTGCACTGACCTTTTATCTCTTTCAGATTCAAAGCTTGGAGTGCCTTTGTGGCACCAGACATATTTTTAAACTGCACAAATGCAAATCCACGCATCTTTCCATCTATTAGAAAACAAAAAAGAGGAAATGTATTTCTGCAGTGCAAGGCAAAGCGTATGTGTCCATAAAGAGTAAAATAAGTACCTGGTTTGAGGGGTATACTGGCCTCCATGACAGTGCCAAATTTTTCAAATGTTTCTTTTAGTTCCTGTTCTGTGCACTGTAACATAAGGAATTTATTAGGAGAATTTAGGTTTACAATTATTTTTCATAAAGTCTATGCAACAATGCATGTTACAAGACATGCATATGTATAGCAGAACAACACTCAGCTAAATACAATAAATACTTTTCTTTTAATTTATCAGCAAATGCAAACAAAGGGAATAAAACTAGGCAACATGCCAAAAAAAAAAAAAAATCAAAGTAAGCTGACTAAAGCTTTCGTTTGTAAAGAAATACGTTGTTGGTTTGAAATGAATTATGCTGAAACATCAACAGGTAAGGTGTTGGCATCAAGATTTTTAGAGGGCAAACATATTTTAGAGCCAGTAAACCTAAAATACTTGATAATGTATCAAACATTTTTCTTTAAATATAAGGAAAAGTTCTAGCACCAATATGTTGATGGATGCTCACTGTTTACACAAAAAAGACTTAGCAAAACAGGTGAAATTTGTTAAGGTAAGTAAGTGGATAAAACATTTTTCTCTCACTCTACCAAAAAAATGCTCTTTGTACATACATTTTTTTTTTTTTGCCAGAAAATTCAAAGCCATTTTAATCTTTTAATCTAAAAAATAACAATAATTCATGGCAGAGCAACAAAAGACAGATTTTGCAGAACAGTTAATACCCAAACCAAAAGTTTTGTGATCAACACTTTCTCAAAGTGCCACATAAATGCAGACTGGATCTCCCATTAAGTGCCATGCCAGACTCCGAACTTGTGCCATCACAGTTTTTTCTTTTCACTTTTCCATTCTTTCCCCCTTCGCATCACCATGTAAATCTTCATTTTGTGAACTGAAATTTAAGCTGGAGATACCATTGTGTCTTCCCGTTTATTATACCAACATGCCCAAGTTTGGTGTTCCGAAAATATTAAAGATGAAATAAAAAGCATTAATTAAATGGTTGGTGCCTTGGATTTGCAGTTATCATGTGGTAAAATATGGAAAATGATGCTAAGGGATACAGAACAGTGATATCCAATCAGGTGTCCAGGTGGTAGAAGTTTGTATGCAACTTTATTTCAGTCTATTGCTATTGTAAATTGTCACCAAACAACGCACTATACCTTAAAACTGAGATTCCTTATGACAAGTCTGCCTTGTTTAGATATTCTTTTCTTTACGTCTGTAGTTTCCTGTTCATGTTGAGATGTTTCTGATGCTTCCTCTTTTTCTGCAAAATAAAAAAATATGAAGTTATGAAATGGACTGAAAGCAACCTGCTTGTCAAGGCTTTTGTTTTCATGTAAGTTTACATGCGTATTTATTGTGTGTCACTGGTAAAGTAAATAGACAGCAATGTTTTTGGTTTATTTGGTCTATTAGAGAAAAAAAAATACTTTAGCTTGTGAATTTAATATTTTGTTTGGAACAGTGGCATTTATAAAAGTAGGAATAACATGGTGAACAAAATGACAAAAAAATGATCAGCCGCATTTTTTTTCTCCATCACAAGCTAAATAAAGCTATATTTTACTGTGTAGCATTACAAACGGCACCTAATACATACCTGTTTTCTTTTTATTGATTGATTTCTTTTTAGCAACTGAGAGAGACAACTTTTTCCCGTCGTAATCTTTTATTTCCTTCAAGGCTCGCTTTGCGTCTTCTTCCATAGAATAAGTGACGAAGCCAAAGCCCCGACATTTCTCTGCTCCTGGTTTATGGGAAATAAAAGAAAACAGCTATTAATAGGGCATTCTTACATATTTACAATTGTAGATCAAGTCATTTGATACACTTCAAGTTTGTGTCACACATTCGCTCAGTTAGTGGCATGAATATTAATTCACCTTTTTCTCTAACAACGAAGCATTGTTTCACTGGACCAATTTCAGAGAATATTTCCTCAAGCCGCTCGTTTGTTGCTGATTCTGGCAAAGATGCCACGAATATCGTCACCGCAGGCATGGCTCTTTGCTGGCAGCTAAATGCTAACACTTAGCTCTGAAAAAAGTCCACAAACCGAAGTCTAATTTGCTCACTATTCAGCACTGCAATTCACTGTCAAGCTACAAGTATTTACATAAATAAGCCACACAAATAAATGCAATACGAATGTTTTGCTAAAGCGTAGCTATCTACCACATTAAGTCGCATGTTTACATGTGGGAGCAGCCATCTTGGAATACCAGGGGATTTATTATTTCTCGCAGAATTAAGGATGAGCTTTGCTGCCATCTATCGGCCAGGAGGCTTCCACGTTTAAACCTTTACTCCGACCTTTTCTTCACCTTTCCAGATCTGCTCTAGTCTTAAACGAGAAGCTGCTGCCCTAATGATGTTAACATAAAAAAAAAAAAAAAAAAACATAAGCAAAATAGTCAACAAAATGTTATTCGCTCACTCATTATTTTATTACAGATACACAAACATCCTTGCTGATTACAACATACTTTTATGACTTAATTATGTGATTTAATTACATAAGCATGAACACAATGATTGATATCATCCTATCTTCACAATATTTAAAAAGACATTGTACTATAAAAGTTTTAAACCACTTCTGGTTAAAACCACTTTTTTACTGCACTTGGGGGAAAATATACTTTTTTTTTACAATCTTTAGTAAGTAAAAAGACATCTTGCTTAATATAATCCAAAATACAAAGAAGGAAAGTCTGGTTAGTAAGCATAACATGGATAACAGAAGGAGAACTTAAAATTTACAACAACACTCTCAACTAGATAGCCTAATTATAATATAGATTTTTATTTTAAACTAAAAAGAAAATGAGCAAGAACACCAGGAGAACTTACTATTGATTAGTAATTTGCACAAATAGCACAGTGAAAGTTAACATTTACTTGCTGTGTTCCTTTCCATGAAAGTACATAGCAGTTAATGAAACGGCTCAAATTAAAGGCACTAAATTCAACAATGATCTTCATTATTAAACTGCGTAACAATCTGCTAAAACAATGGAGATTTCCAATCAGAACTACTTCATTTTCAAGTGCAGCTACTGCCTATTCTGGAAAGCTCTGGTGTTTTTGTGAAAGCACTGTTTCTGTTTACCAAGATCCACATTAGCTTCAGCAGGACTGCAGCTAATCTTGCTGAGTCCAACAGAATCGTAAGTACAATCAATCAAAGCATAGCCATTTCCTTTAAAATGCAGATTGTTATGCTCCCGTTTTAAGTAATGCGAGACTTGCAATAGATTTTACACAGTCTATTGCAATTTTTTCTTTCTGCACTCTATAACAACTTGCATATCCTCTGTCTTACTCTCGCACACGTACATGTACGTACACTTGACGCGGGAAATGTGACATTGTTAGCCTATGTCTAGCATTCAGCTGTGTTTGGTGGCTGTTCTGGCTGTCGTTGTTGCACCATTTCCAACCACATCACATTCATTTTCTGTTAATAAGGTTGAAAACCACACAATCAATTTCTTCAGCAGTGATTTTTACGGCTTAATCTTGCTGTGAAGGGAGTTGATGACTGTCATCTGCCGAGACAGCAATCTTGTAACATATTCAAATCTTTTGAGATGTACAAATAATTTCATGTCATAAGCAGCACAGTTTATTGTACACAGAAAAAAAAAAAAACCTGAGAGAGGATTTGTAATGAAATGTTTGGTAAATTCTGCTTTGAATGAACACTAAAGTAGGTTCACGTTCAAAAAAGTCGTGTCCTTTACATACTAGCACCAAAAACATCCACTTAAGTTTTCAAGGCATTACGGCTCAGTAAAGTATTCTCATAGGATTATATGATGTCATGATTATAAAATATATTCAAAGACCCATACATTGCAATAAGCAACATGTTTTAACCACAAATAAGCAAGACGAAAACAAAAGTTGTCAAAGAGGAAAGTAATGAGGAAACCATGTCGTGAGTGTACTTCCAGGCTGCTGCACTGAACATGAGTTTTGCTTCCCAGTTTCCAGAATGAATGCGGGGAAGGTGTGGCTAAGATAAATGTCCTAAAGATGAAGGATAGCTGCAGATTCACTGTTTCTAGTCGACTTCCCACCTGAGATGTTGAGAAAGGGAAATGTGCTCGAGTCTTGTCTGTCAGCTTTAAAAGAAAAATAAAAGAAATATTACATTGAAAAGAGTGACAACGGTAGCTTTCTGTTCAACAAAGATTCTCGGACAATCTAACTTAAAATAACAATAAAAATAAAAATAAATAAAACATGAGGTCTAACAGCTTAATGTAATGTAAAATCTGCCCTGCTGTGTTCTTCATTGCTGTTTCATAGTATCACTTGTGATAGCCACAATGGTTGTGTTCTGAATGGTGAACTCGCACTGAGTTTTTTTGTTTTTTTTAAATCAGAACAACTGAACCCAATTTTTGAAGACATTTGAGCTGTGATTTAAATCAAATGTATTTACAAATCCCTAGCTGCGAAAGCAACCAAGCACAGGAAGAACAACTTAGGTATTTTGAATTTAGCCTGTCGTAAAGGGCCTCACATCTTGGCCTTCAGCGGGACGATGAGGAGCGAGTGTAGGAATGTGTTTAAAGTGCTCAGATATTCCTGCGGATGTCGGCGTAGATGACCAGCGTGTGTTGAAACTTCCCACTTCTTGGCCGTTACGTCCATCCCACGATTCTGCCAGTATTCCACCAATTTCTCCACACTCGGTGCGTCGCTCAGCGGGTCGTTTTCACAGAAGAAGATCAGCGCCGGGGCTTTGACTGGAGTGTTATAAAACACATCGATGCTTGCGTTGAAGTAGTCCACTGTCTGGTGTTTAAAAATGCGGAAGTACAGCATGCTGGATTGCACTATTAGACTCTCCCAACGAGGATACAAAGTTTTGCCAAGACCTAGACATGGAGAACAGCACATTTCATTCAGCTGGAACAGAGACGGAAGATTTAAAATGGAATGTGCCGTATTAGTGTGTTAAGTCAATTGGATACCGACTAACCTGTGGCCATGTGCTCCAGTGAGCCCACCACCAAGCTGTCATAGACTTGGCCTTTGATCCTGTTTATCACTGCTTGGTATAGCTGTTTGTCCTGGGAGATATGGACCAGCAGCTGAGCGAACGTGTAGCCGCCAATGGAGAAGGCATGAATGAGGAGGGGCCGGGTCACCAAGGGTTCACTCTGAAGCAACTCCAGCAATGTTTTTCCACGCTCCAGTCCCCAGCGAGGCCACAGGAAGTCTTTCACCTTGTTTCAAGAAAATAAAAAAAATAAAAATAAAATAAAAAAAGAGTTCATAATGGAAATACCAGTTTATATATCCACTGAATGTTTTCAGGTTGAGAAAATTGTAAAGCTACATCTCAAAACTATACCTCCAAATGTTAGAAAAAGTAAATAAGTAACGGTGTACATTATTATTTATGGTTTAGTACCACCAATGCAAATTCCTAAGTTTTCTCACAATATACAGTGCCTTGCAAAAATATGAATACCACCTTGAACTCTTTCACATTGCAACCAAAAATTTCGATACTTTTTAAAAATGTGATTTGCTCATTTTTGCATATACTATCACATATTTAAACCATTTTACCATATATTTAGTTGTATGTTGAGGGCTGTCCCTAAACCTCTTTCATTTAGGAATTTTGCAGTCTGAATCTGGTTTTGCTCTAGGATTCCCTTGTAAGATCCTTTTTTATTTTTTCCTCCAAATTAACCCTGACCAGCTTGCCTGCACAGTTGAAGACATGCATCCTCACAGCATGCTTTATGGTGAGAATGGTGTCTTCAGGTGTCTTCAGCTTTTTTTTGGTCTTGTCTAACCATACCACCTTCTTCTACACATTTGCTGTGTCCTTTACATTTCCTTGTGACATACAGCAGAGCAGACATGTTGTGATTATCTTTCAGTAATTCATCAACTTTGCTATTCTTTCATTGAGACCTTGTCTGTTTAGTTTATGACTAATAGTTTTCCAGTCAACAAATTCTCCCATCTGAGCTGTGGATCTCTGCAGAATCTCCAGAGTTACCATTGACTACTTAGCTGCTTCTCAGATTAGCGCTCCCTTTGCCTGTCCAGTTAGCTTACGTGAACGGCCATATTGTAGTAGATCTGCAATTTTGCCATATTCTCTAGCTAAGATGCATACTGATCAGAGTTGCAGTCGACACAGTACCAATGTTTGCCATATTGCAATCGAAAAAGGAGAGCTAGAGAGAGATATTTGGTTACATATCATATTTCAAATGCCACACATTCCCACAATGCATGCCAATACTATATCTGGAAAGTTTCCAACTGCCCATGATGCCATCCACATGTATATTTGGTGGCTGATATGCAATGGCTCAATGGTGGAGATGATATAACAACAGAAAAACAATTATTACTCACTCTGTTTTAAATATGACTACAATTAATGCATGGCAGGTGCTGTAGGTGAAATATTCTATTCACTGACCCATTTACATACAATATAAAATAATGAAAATAATGCCTTACACAAGCACAATCTTCTCCACCATTGAAAGGTTTCAGCCTATTCACCACAGACACAGCTCAAAACAAAGACCACTCGGATTTCTCCACCTAACCAGTCCTGCAGGATTTTCTTTACAAGGACTGGTGCTTCAGAAGAACAGTGTACAATGTTAACTGTAAAATTATGACACATCTACAAACAAAAAGACTAAATAAACAGCAGCCTTTAACCACAAATTACTTCGAAGTGCCATTAAAAGCAACTCTAAGCCCTGATTCACCCTCAGGTGTGTGTTAAACTTCTATAAACAATCACTTCCACAAAATAACCTTTGATCACCCGTGTCCTTTTTTTTTTCCCTATGTTGAAGGTTTGCACAAAAGGACATGTTGTCCTTATGGAGTGTAGGTGATAAAAACAAGAGACTCTATGTTATGGTGTTGCTCAACTCAAACAACTAACAGCCAATTCTTTATCTTGTTTCTACAAAGATGGGCCTTTCTGAATGAAGCGGTGTGTCCGATGCTATTATCTTTGAGTCATTTTGGCAGGAAAACAGAGTTTGCTCTACCAACACAGAAGCTGCACCTTATTAGTAACTTTTACAAATATTTTACAAATAGCACTCACTCGAAGGCCAGCCCTAAGCCTAAATACATCTATTCACCTTAAACTATGCTCGATTCAGATAAGGAGCAGTTAACCATGTTAGGTAAACCTAAGCATTGTTTTTATCATTTTATTTGACTGTTTTATCTAAATGTGTTCAGTTACCTAACTGGCTCTGACCAGTTATTCTTTAAGGTTCTTTCTTTATCTATAACGTAATTTCCTACTCAAGGGGTCCATCTGTTTTGTTATCTCAGCACTGTTCTACTGAAGAAGGTCATCAGAACAAAAGCCAATTTCCAAGCAGAGTTGAGCAGAGCTCACCAATCTTTGATCCCGAGCGGGTTAGAAGTTGTGGATCTCTCCCTTTGCAAAGGAAGGAATAAAAACCTCATTGGTCTTGTGTCTGGTTCTTTACAGGTCTTGAACTAATTTTAAAACCCCCAACAAACCAGTTAACAGTCATGATAAAAACAAAGTACAACTTCTTTTACTTCTAGGGCTTTGTGTGTCAAGCAATGGCTAAATTACTTGAGGTTTACCAGTTTTCAACATTATTTAAATTTAACTTCAAATGTGCAGCAGCATAAAACAGACCACACTGTCATTACTTCACCAATATTAATTCATGAACCACACTGTAGTAGTTATTTTCTCAGTCTTTGGCTTCTTTGAGGAGGAACCCTGACCCACTTTTCTTCTCTCTAATGAGGTCAAACTGCATCATTTCAGTATAGGCTCACGGTCTGGACTTTGAGCCTTTGCAGCAGCTTCATTCTCTTTATTATTCTGCCATTGTTTTTGTAGCTTTTCTGCTCTGTTTGGGTACATTGTCCTGCCCAATTTGGACCAAGCTTTAATTTTTTTTGACTAATTGCTTCACAACAGTATGATACAAAGGTGCTGAGACATATATTTGTGATAAGATATAAAACTCTTCTCAATCTCACTTTCTGTAGAATGACAGACTTCAAAATGATCCATCACATGTATATATTGCCTTATAAACACTTCCAAACTGACAGACATCGACATTACTTATCCAAGATTAATGCCTTTTTTTATTGGCATTACGTCAAGACCAGAAAACTAAACTCCTGATTTTGCAGCAAAGATAAAATGCACTACAGATCAAAGAAACAGATCCAATCAGTGTTTCTTGATCTAAACAAGTAACCCCAGATTTGTATTGTTATACCTCGATATGCATAATTCCATAATGAAAAGAATGCACTCCCTTTGTACCAATGTCATAACTGGCCTTAGTTTTGTGAACATAGTCCGTTCTTATTTTGTCTTACCTCACTCTCCACCACAAGCACATCAAAACCTGTCCGAAAATAGATTTCACAGTATTTGGTCACAGCTTGGGATCGTGATCCGAGCCACGGCAGCATCAGCATGAGGGGTTTGGGGTGCTGAGGGGTCTGACTCTGGACCGTTGCGTCTGGAGAGGTTAATTCGTTCAGGTACAAGGTGACGTTCTTACAGAGGCGATGGGCAGTGATGCCTCCGCTCAGACTTGTCCTGGCTATCATAATCCTAGCTCCAGCTCGACCGCGTCGGCGTCGACAGAAACGACAGCAAATCCCCCTGCAGGGAAAACCGGAAAAAGAAAAGAAATGTACTGTACATGTTCCGTGAAAATGGAATATAACATGCACGCTAAAGTTCTCGTGCAATTAACTTCTATTTGATTTAAACATTTAGTAAACAACCAAACAATCCACAAACTTAGAAGAATAATTACATGTTTGGTCTCCTGCTCGAAACTCGTATGAAAACCCTTCCCTGTTTTTTTTTGTTTTGTTTTTTTTTTTGTTGTTGTTGCCTGGGTAACTAACCTGTTCAATTTGGTCCAAAAGATGCTTTAATTGTGGAGGAGCTATTTTCCGCTACTAGCGGTGCAAAACTAATTGAAACAGTCTAACATTTGGTTTAAATTGTCAGACTTCTGCTGTTAACTCCCCCTCTCTCTGCCACTGGGTGGCTTCTTATTCTGCTGCTGGTAACCAGCTCATGGGTGCATTTAGCGCCACCTATAACTTCCAGGGAAAGACAACGAAATCTGTGTGGGTTATGGATGTCATCAAATGAGTTATTTGTCTGAAGCAGAGGTCTGCAACCCTTACAATATACAAAAGAGGCATTTTTCTCACAGTCCAACTATAGAATATTTGATTAGAACCGCAAATGCTGCATGTTCTTAAATAAAAAGAGAGATAATTTAGATGAATATTACTATACTAATTGCTGTCATTTTTAAAGAACCACCTTATTAAAATGAAGAACATCAACTTTTTGCAAAAAGAAGAAGGACACATTTTCTTCTATCAGATGTTTATATTTGCGGGGCATTAAAAACAATTTCCGACCTAATGACAGAAACAAAAATATTTAAAATAACATTAATGTTGCAGAGGTTTTTGTAATCTTTCCATAAAAAAATACAAAAATCTCCATTTTGTATTATATCCAGGTCTAAATATATTAGTTGGTACTTTATAGTTTTAGGCTAAAGTTATTATGAGCCATTTTGGAAGGTCCAAAGAGCCACTTAGGGACTCGAGAGTCACAGGTTGCATACATCTGGTCCGAAGGCTAGAAAAAGGTTGTGGTTCTTAAAGCAATGTGATCATAAAGTGTCAAAAGAAAAAGTGGAAAGTTTCTGTTATTCAGTGCATTCATGCACCTTTCATTTTCTTGTCCAGCTTTATCTGTGTGGCTTGTCGTGTTCCTATACGGGACCCAATTCCTGTTGACATTATTCTGTTCAGGAGGATTTGTCCAAACAGATCCAAGTTACTCTACATATCCACATAGTAAGTGTGAAGCGGCAATAATGTGCCCATGTCCCTTACTGAGCTCATATGTTTGGGCTGTCATTGTTCCTCCCCAGCCTTTTAGTTACGGCTGACTAGATGCTTTCCTGTGTCCTCATCAGACATGGAGTTAATCTCACCCTGGGCTGGGGTGGAAGTTCCTCTCTGACTCAGTGTTTCATCTGATTTAGCTTCACTCCCAAGTGTTACCTATGTGAATGTAAATCACATTTTCATGGGCAAAAGTTATGAGCAAACAGGGTATCCGTAAGAGTTCATGCTTCCAAAGCCTGGATAACTTTTGGGATACTGAACAGAAACATACGTGTGTGTTAAATAATTTCCTATTTGTTTTGGAATGCTATTTTTGATTTCTTTTTGGACATTTTTTTTTCTTTAGACAATAAGAGTTTGTGCGTATTTGGCAGTGCAGGATGAGACGTGATTGCCCGTGTAGAATATATGAAGAGACATTTTTGAAATTCTTTATTCAGTCAGACAGATAAAAACAGATGTAATAATTGTCTGGACTTCATAGTCACTGTTTCCAGATGGTTCCTAAGGTATGTGGATCATAGTCTATTTTAGAAGTATCCCTGGGATTAAATTAGGTCACGAGGTTTCTGGATTCTCCCCACTGAGAAAAAAAAACAGCTCACATGGACAAACCGGATGGCATTACGCATACTAGGACAGTACAATCAAAACTAAAACAGACTTTTGCCTCATTTTCACTGGCTAATTTGTTTAAGCATAAAGAAAACATTATTAGATCTGTATTTAACACAACAATTGACTGCATTATAGCTTTAATATATTTGGGTAAGAGCTCCCTTCTTCCCAAATAGTATTTAATTGTAAAATGTCCAAGTACTTTATGTCTATTTTTCACCAGAAAGGAAATCAACTGGTGGTTGACATGATTCTTTTACACACAAACATGTAAAAAGAAAAAAGAAAAAAAAGAAGTGGGATGTTGAGTTGATGTATTTCAGAGACCATAAGAACACTTAGTTGAAAAGTGAAATCTAAAAATATTTTTTAATACAGGTGTTCATATCTAAAAATGACCAAGTTTGATCCAAAGAGCTAACCGAGGTTGACTGTCAAACATTTTTTGTTTAGGTTTAATTTGTACAGGATTTATAGTCTAAAAAGTCACATTTCTGATATATTTGCCAGGGCTGACTAAAACGAAGGAATGGCTTACCTGAAATAGCCATAGAAAATTCTGTGTAATGAAGCACAAAGCAGAGGTGCAACAGTGTGATAAATAAACATACAAATGAATGCTTTTTAAACCTAATTTAATGATCAGTAAAATATGGATGCATTCTTTCTTCATGTGAAAGCTCAAACACAATCCCAAATGAAATGACATTAAATTCATTCAGCATTAATTAAGCAAACTAATTTAACTAGAAGCTAAAATCTGTTGTGAACAAAAACGCTCAATGATAAGATATATTTCATTAAATAATAAATTCCACGAATAGATGTTTTCGGCACATGCGCACAACTGCAGCTTCATGAATTATGAATGCTTGCTTCTGAATCAGATGTATGGATGAATAAATAATTCACGTATGTTTAAAAGCTCCTGTAAGTTATGCTCAACATGTTTTGAATAAGCATATCTCTTAAATAGAGAATACCCCAGGGTTGGCTAAAGAGCATGTTAAGGATCTTATCTCATGCTTGTGGCATTCCTTTTACACCGACACTCTTTTCTCAGCAGGATTTCAGTGCATGAATCCAAAAAAGGAGACAATGCTCATGTAGATGTTGCTGCAAACGGTCTCGCTGTCAGATCTGTCCAGCGGCAGCATGTGGGAGGGCTGGGGCTGACCGGAGGAGGTGGGGTCTGTCCCATGAGTCGATTGGCTGATGAAGAGAAGAGAGGCACAGAATAGTGAGTATGAAAAGAGACAAAGTGCAGTGCAGACCGAGACTGCAGACATGAAGCAGCACAGAGCGATGTACATGCTTGAAAAGGCTGCAGCAGAACGGATCACTTATGAGGTAAGAAAGCTAAAATCTGAATGATTTTCAGAAAATAGCACTGCTACATACCAATGTTTAAAGATTTTTTTTTACTTTGTAATCTTGCAGTGTTCACAACCCACATGATGCAGTTTAATCTATCTTATTGCAAATACCTTAGTGACATACAGTATGTGAAGAGGCGTCATTTGTCTTTCAATTCTATTCCAGGTTTGTCACAAATTGAATCACTGACATCCTGATGTTTACGGTCCAAACATGTGAACAGACAACAATCAGTGAAGCTTGCAGACCCTCAGCATGGGATCACTGTGGAATATTTATTTTCTTTTCCTTCTTTCATTCTCTCTCTTACTTCACGCCGCTGCTTTCACTGAAGAAAATACCAAAGAAACACGAGAGACTGACTACTACCAAGCGACACGGTTTCTTACACAGCCCACAGAAAAACCTCGCCAGTCAAGTTTGGCACAAGACAGTTTTATGTTTGGACCTGAAAATGTTGACTTCCTGAATCGCCCTTTGAATTGGCCCTTCTCGTCATCTGAGGACTTAGACAGACAAGGTGTAATTGGCGAATACAGTGACATTCAGGAAGGTACTGAGACATCTCCTTTTTTTCCTAATGATGAAAGACTCACATCAAAGCCTTCAGACATTCTGAAAAAGGACACCACTCTAGTGGAGGGTGTACAAACATCTGGATCTTTGTTAGGAAAGGCTCTACAAAACCCAACAAAGGAAACATTAAATTTCCTGTCAACTGAGAGAAGCCGAGTGTCCGCAGAGCATCCTCCGCCAATCAGAGAGAACGAGCAAACATTGACACCACTGCAAAATGAAATTTCTGACATTCATTTTCCTTTACCTTTTTCTGACTCTCTTCCATCACCCACACCTGATTGGAACTCAACTTCATCACCTTTTATTGGATCGGACAATAACCCAGACTACCAAACTCCATCACCAGCAGCAAACAATGAGGGACGGACTGACGGCATTCCAGTGTCCATACAGAACAATCAAAACGGGACAAATTCTATTGCAGATACTATTTCAACCAGAGAAACAATAAGCACAGAGGGAGCCAGAGGTAAGAATCAAGTCTTCAGTTCACAGGAAAGCGGTTTATGAGCTCACTCAGGACTCATACTTGACTAGTACAGCTGTAAATTTAACCACATAGCATCTCACAACAGAATCTGTGTCACTGCAGCATTTTTGGTGCAGATGTTTTGCATTCATCAGATGTTTAACATCTTTTGTAACCACTGGGATTTTACTCTCACTACAACTCTAATCTGTTGCTTCTGGTTACCTTCCTTCCTTATTCCTTTCATTGCATTTGAATTCCCTAATGTTTAACTCTTTGAAAACACAGTGATTGCATTCACAAAGTGTGCCACGTTGATCACCCGCAGTTAAAGCTTACCAGATAATATGGTGAACAGATGCCTCATACCAGTATTTACAGTATGCACTCACAGTCACTTGTCAGGGGAGTTTGTGTTTACATGATTGGGGGAAGTGCACTTTGACAAAACTGGAATAGATGCCTCTTCCGCCATCTGCATGTTTTACTCCACTAATGTTTACCAAATTGCAGATCAGCTAAACCAAATGCAGCTTAGTTATTATTAGTTGGACCATAAGATAAACTATCCTTGCAATATTGATATTTGATGAGATTAACACCCACTGTTTGCATTAGTGATTGCTAACTCTGTACTAACACAATAACTTTGTCTTTAATGAAGTTCTCTAAATAGGACACATTTAATTTTCTAACCAGCTTCACATTCTAGCCTTTTATTTCATGAGATCCATATAGAGATTCATATCTCTAATCAATCATTTATAGTTGATTGAGAATACAACCAGGTTCTCATACCAGAGCACATCTTGACCTTGCTTAATAATAACTAGATCCCAAAAACTAAAACAGTAATCAGGTCAATACTGGCTAATAAACAAATCACTGTCAGTTATGTTCACATGAACACCAACGCACACAACTTGTTCTTGCTCCCATTTCTGTCTGTGTGACCCACTTAGAGCTTCACAGTTGCAAGCCTGCTCTGTTTTATTATGGATTAACTTCACACATACACTCACTGCTCACTCCTGGTCTCATTTTAAAAGCCAAAGCCTTCGGAATTAAGGGATGATTGCCTGAGTTGCCTGTTTTATAATTTGTATTGACATTATCATTTTGCTGTTATTCAAATAAGTAATCAAAAATAATTTAAAATAGTAGAACATGGTTAAACAGATAGCCAATAAAACGAGGATGTTGTAGGCACAAGCAATGTGTCAGCATCCTAACCTGCTCATAACAGCAATGTTCTTCAAATAATATTCCTGTATTTTAGGTTTTCATGCTCCAACCTGTTAGGTCATAACTGTGTTTCCATTTCTTACTTCTTATTCTTTGCCCAGGAAATAAGATTAGAAAGATCTCATCAAAACAGCTAGCTAAAACAAGTCATTGTGGTTGAATTAAATCAGTTTTCCAACATTCCTTCACAGCCACGTAAAAGTCTCATTCCAGTCATTAGATTTTGGGACTTGTTACTTTTTTATACAGCGTCAGGTTTGTTTTATCCTTTAGCAAATGTAATTATTATTGAGAAACAGCTTTACTCATGTCAACTTTCCCTGATATTAAAATTGGATTGATGATCTGAAACATTTAAATGTGACAAAAATGCAGAACCGAAGAAATCTATATGAAGAGGGCAAGTACTTTTTAGCAACACAACTACTGATATGAGTCCTATATATGAAAATGGACAACCTGCTCTAAGTATGTTGGCAATTCTTAATTTTAAGTAAAAAAGCGCTTTTTGGGGGTGTTACTGCATTTCATTAACTGTAAGTGAAAATTCATTAATTAAAATGTGAAACACTTGGACTGATCATACGTGATCTGGAAAATCCTACACTGGACAGGGATTAATTTATTATTATTATTATTATTATTATTATTATTATTATTATTATTATTATTATTATTATTATAAAAAAACGTTTTTATACACAAAAACAGTTAACATTTATATTGTTTTTTGGCATTTACCTCACTTAAATAATTTAAAGAATTTCTTTGAAACAACCAAACAAATTTCAGAAATATTGCTAAAATTGCATTCTGTACTCCTGACTCGAATGTAATTTATTGTCTAATCTCATGAGCTGTTCTAAAAATGTAGTAAGTGCACAATATTTTCCTGTGTCACAATGTCTTCTCTTTACAGATGATCCCAGGAAAGACAGCCTTAATGTCCCAAAGGCCACTGGCACACTGTTGGGTGACGTGGATATACCCACCACGCCCTGTAAAACATCAGATCAGTCCTGGACTCCCACCTATCCAGAGGATTTTACACCAAGTGAGCCATTGCTCCCCTCTCTGGTTCTCAGTCCTGCCCTTCTGGTCCCTCTGTATTCAGACTGGAACTCTGCCTTTGCAACATGGGGCTTTGCATGGGAAGCACATATCTACGGTCTGGGATCTGTCTTTGCTTTAATTTGCCTAATCTCTGTGGTTTGCCTGTTAGGCTTGCCTCTACGGTGCCCCCCTGGAATTGGATTTTTTCTAATGCTACACTTCTTCATTCTGGCATTTGCAGGCATCCAAGGCTTCAGTTTGCTGTATGACGCTTATAATTCTCAAGACCGTCTTCCTCCTCTGGTCACTCAATTGCTCTCAGTATTACCAATGCCCTGTTTGATATCAGCCTTCTCCTTGGCCTTCTTCATCCTGTCCTTGCACTCACGCAGCTATCTTTCACTACCAATTGCCATTTCTACCTCATTTTCAGCCTTGCCGAAGCCTTGTCTTTTACTGTGTATGTGCCTGTTGCAGTTTATGATCTCTCTTGGATGTGTTGGACTCCTCCAATTATTTCACAGTCTCCCCACTGTGGTCATTTTATTCCCTCAGGGTTTGTTTGTCTTAATAGCCATCTTTCTTTCA
The DNA here is from genome assembly GCF_000485575.1 of Poecilia formosa. Taxonomy (NCBI): domain Eukaryota; kingdom Metazoa; phylum Chordata; class Actinopteri; order Cyprinodontiformes; family Poeciliidae; genus Poecilia; species Poecilia formosa. Next base: position 3,143,058 of record NW_006799952.1, on the reverse strand, counting down.
TTCTCCTACCTCATCTTTTACTGCTTGAAACAACTAAACACAAAACACATTTACAGGCTGAGTGAAAATGGAGAGACTGGCGGATCACCAGAAATGGTACGCCCTGTAATTTGCCCTTTTTCCAAGGTAGAAGACTGGGACAGAGCAGCAGGAGCTGGAATAGGAAGTTCATTATGCTTGTTAGGATGTGGTGGTTTGCAGCTCTATGGGATCTTGCATGCTCTTGGTTTGGGTGGAATTGATGGCTTTGGGTTCCAGCCGTGGCCTTGGTGGGGCTACCAGATTGGCCACAGGTTCTGTGAGATTGGAGTGTGTCTGGGATTGTGCATTATTGGCACACATCCTCTGTTCTGCAACAACAACCCCTCTTTGAAAACCATAAGTAGCAGCAGACCAGGTTCCTGGTCCCGTCTATCCTGCAACTCCCCTTTGCGAGGACACAGTAGGCCCTCACAGGAAGAAGTGAGTTCTCCAGCTCTCTCCACTCATGAGTCCTGGTCCCAGGTTAAGCAGGAAAGGCTGATGGTCTGCAATGTTGATGCCAAGAAGCAGTCAGAAGCTCTTCCTCTTTGCTCAATGGTTGACAATCCTGAAAATGAAGTAGACTGTGCAAACAAGCACAGCCCAAGCAAGAGTTCGCTGCTTTTACACACACCTCAAAAACCACCCAGCAAACCTAAGAATGCAGACGAGCTCCAGCTATCATCACTTGATAGCGTAGGTACAGATAGTGACTCCACTGGGGATCTCCGGCCCCCATCTCCCATAGACTTGTCCCGCAGCATCGACCAGGCTCTCTTTAGTGAGTCCTTATTTTCTCACAGCATTTTTAGTCCACAAAGACTATTCCATACTTCCTCAAGTTTTTCATTGAGCTCTCCTGCACAAGAACCGTTAAACCAAGGGCCCAAAAGTGTTGTTGATACTCTATACCGGGCCTCATCTTGTGGAGACGTGGATCAAGAGAATGCCATATCCAGTTCCAGAGCTTCTCAACCACATGGGAGTTTGATGTCTCACAGGAAAGCACATGTGCCAACGGGTCAGATAGACTGGAAAGGGAGCATTACCGGCTCAACCCAAGGTTTGTGCAACTATCCAAAACAAACTGGAAAGTTGCGTTCAAATTCCTGGACAAACAGGGGGCAAAATATTGCCCAAAGCAACTTTCCAAGGGCAATACCTTCTCTGTCCTATCACAGGAAATACAGAACCCTGAGCTTGGCGTCCCAGGACAGTCAAGGGTCCGGCCGGTTACCAGTGACTAAGCATCTAAGTGAAAGCAAACAGCTTGAATGGGATATGGCCGTACAAGCAGAGTTTGTTAATGTGTGCAAACAAATTGACGCCCTGAGTATGTGCAGTGACACTATTGAATTGTAAATACAGTTCAGGCAAGTTAAGAATTCAGACTGAGAGTCTAAATAATAAATAGACTATAATCTATAATATAGGTAGAATTTATGTTATTAATTTAACATTGCCTAATAATTATCTGTAAATATTGTATACCTTTCAAAAATGTTTTTTTTTTTTTTACACTCTTATTCTTATGCAGTTTAGAGATGAGACGACTGCATCAAATGTTTGCAAGCAGAATATCTGCTCTATGTTTTTTGTTCAGAACATTAGTTTGGAATAAACTGACAAAGGTTTGTTACAATAAAGACTTCAAGCTCAAGTTTATGTTTATCATGTGAACTTCCTGTTAAATGGACGAAAATGGTGTTCTATCTGCAGTACAGATCAGCTAAGCTTTTTGTAGTTTGGGTAGGGTATTCTTATAACAACTTGGATGAATTTGTGCAAATACTTAATTATATTTGTTGTCGAACCCTGATCAAAGAGACTGTGAAAAACAAAAATGTATTCAGTGACCATAGTCCAGCAAATGGTGTGAAGTTAAAGATCCTTGTTCCACATCTCCATTTGCCATTTTTTGCAGTTTAATTTAAACTTCAAGTAAAGAAAAAGATACAACGGTTACCCAGTAACTTCAAAAAGCTTCCACTGAGGGAATTTCAGGAACTTTAGTATGTTCATTATGTTCTGCCCTTTAATAAGTTAATTTAAAAAATATTAATAGCAAAAATAAACACTGATTTTTTTTAATATAAAGTGTGAAACTACAAATTTTAAACAGTGCAAGTCATGTAGATCTTACTTTACTACAAGAAATGTTAATGTTTTCATAATTAACTCACCAAACCATAGCTGGGAAAATAAGACAAATTATTTATAGTTAGCAAATGAAATGTATATATATTTTATGTCAGCAAGATAAACATTTGCATAGCAAGAATAAGTTGTTTAAATGTCAACCCTGAAACAACAATGGGAAATGAAATAAAGGCTGGAAAAATGATCTTCTTTGGAATCTCTGACTCTCTTCACCAAATGGAGTTAAAATAAGCTTTAGCAACAACGACTGTTATAGCCATTCAGTAGAACTGGAATTTTTATTTCTCTTCCACAACACAAAATCAAGCTAAATATAACATTTATAATTCCTTTTACTGTCTCAACATTTGTCTCTCTTCAAAGTTTAGTGTTGGGTGGAAAATGAAGAACCAGAAACTTGACGAAACATCTTAAAGACTGATACTTGTATGTTTATGAGATTAAAACATGCTAAATGTTCTACACATTTCAATGTCAACAATTTTTCAATGGAAAAAAAAATCTGACTTCTGTGTCTTCAGACTATTTCGTGTGAAAGACCCAGTGACCACATTGGTAATCAATTGATTACCAATAGCAAATAGGATGCAAAAACCTCCATAAACAGAAATTATAGTTCTGAATAAATTTGTATTAATCAGATCCTTATTTACATGGGTTAGAAATTTGTTTTCCAATTACTTGTTCCATTGAGTCTAAGTTGCACACATTCATCAATGAAATTAAGCCTTGTAAATCTGATCTATAGCTTTACCGTGGAGGAAAATAACATTTTTAAGTATTTCCTTTCTATAAATGCCTGAATTAATTTCATTTTGAACTAATTGAGACACTGTCATTCTGCTAATTATTGTATTAACAATTTAACACATAATGTTCATAGTGTACATTTTATTATTCCTCTCATAAATTCAGTATTTCCATTACAAGAGGTCAGAAAGCAGATTCACAACAGAGGTACTACAAAGTATTAGTACGAAGTACGAAGAAAGGTAAACATAGGAAGAGGCATTGCAGAGGTACTTTTTAAAATTTATATTTATGTTTAACATTGTGTTTCTAGTCTATATTATTATACATTCATTAGTCTGCAAACATACAGATCAGATGTACATTATAATATATCATTGACTATCTGTGAGAAGTAAGAATTAAATATTTTCTTCTTTATATACCAAAATACACATAAAAACTTTACAACAGTGTCACAATGTTGACTTCAAAATACTTTTTTTTTTTTTTTGCTCTGACAGTGCTAATTACAACTTGGATAATTTAGTTTTATTTCATGTAGATGAGAACAAGAATGATGTTGCCAAATTCTTAGGTGGAACAGCTAAATAAACTCAACTGGATGCAACATTGCACACACCTCAGACAGGTAACAGGTTCCTGGAATTGTATATGGTAACAAAGATAATAATTACCTAATTGAACAAAAGCTAAATAAAATGCATACTAATGCAAAAAACTTTGTAATAATTCAAAATAAGTAAAGTAATAAAAATTGAACAGGTGAAATTGTATTTAAAAAATCTGTAGTGTTTCAATGAAAAGTGTAGTCAGTAGGTACTTTTTTAATGGTTGACCTGAACAGACAAAATACCAAGCATTGTCATGCTAATAATAAACACTTTTGTTGAAGATAGACTTTGGTCAACAATGTAAGGTAGATGCAAATCAGGGAAAATAGGAATGACATAAAAATGAGACTACCAATTGTTGAGCCTTTGAAAACACTTTCTTACAGAGGTGCATATTTGAACTTTGTGAAATAAAATGCTTTGGTATTTTTCTACAAAAAATATACACAGATCTCTATCAGATTAAATTCAAATGAGAAGAGCCTCTTGCATTTCAAATTCAAAAGGTGCCTATTGATTAAAATATGTCTTCTTTACAACTTTCCCCGCCCTATAGCATTGCAAAAACATGAAAAAAAAAATGAAGAGTTCATAGGATGAGCCATGTGTCCAGTAGTTTGACCTTTTTGTCATCTATGATCTTGCTGTTTATCCCGATTTAACTCAAAGAGAGATATTTGAAAATATACTCTATCATCTTGGTGTCAACTCTCTATTCACATGAGTCCATTGCATCGGCTCATTGCAGCTGGGGTCGGGACATTCGGTCCTGATCGCATACCTCCTCGTCCTCCTGCCTCATTGAAGCCACTTCTTGTAACTACAATTGGAATAAAAAAATAAAAAATAAAAAAAAAAACATGATCATAAATTTTATTAGTAAAATAGCTACATTCAACACACATGAGTTAAGGATGGATGAGGATGTTGGTATGCAAGTACTTACATGGCAAAAAAGAATATCTAACATGATACCAAGAAGGCAAAAAGAAGAAGAAAAAAGATAGTTTTGATGTTGCAACAACTTAATTTCATTCCAGCTCAGACAAAAGCTAATTAAAGAAGCAAAAAATTAATAGCTGGTGAAAGTCAATACTGAATCATAAGTCCCACACAGATGATTTGGCAATATAATCACACTCTTACAAATTCTAAAGCACAATAAGAGAGATATAAAGCCAAGTGAAATGCTTACGAGTGGAGGCCATGAACTCCGCCCTCCATCTGAGCAGACATGGTTCTCTTCTCAAACTTCAACTCTCCTGAATACATCATCGACCTGCTACCCAACACACACAGTGAGAACTTGCTAAAGATTTCACACCACAAAAAGTTCAAACAAATTAATTCATAAAGCATTCGTATTGACCTTAAAATCGACAAACTTCTGGCCCCAATGTCCTGGCAGCCATGTTGTATCCCAGCAATGAGGTAAGGAACAAACTTTTGCACAGAACCTTTATCTTGAACTGATCCTGAGACCCCTTGAGCTACTTTCACCTTATCTCCCTCACTGGGGGGGGGGCAAATTGAAGAAACATAGAGAAAATGTTTTTGCAGTATTTTAAAATAACAGTCAATTACATCTTTATTCAGAAAAAAATATCTGTTCTTTAAATATGCTTGCTTAAAGCAATTGTTAAGTGGTTTTGTCCTACAGGCATCAGTCACCTACTATCCACGACAATGCCGTAAACATTTGTACCTAAAGTAACGCTTTTGACTGTTATTCTTCTCCATTGCATCCAAGGAGCCCATTCCTCTGTATTTCTTCAGACGCACTCCATCTGAAAAGAAATATTCTCCAGGAGCCTCAGTGGTTGCTGCGAGCAAAGACCCCATCATCACTGAAGAAAAAATCAAATTGGACAACACTTTGGACCGAAGTTTTTTGGCAAAGAACATTTTACTCAACAATGTCCACAATTAAACACTTCTTTTGCAAGATGGGGACAATCATTATTTCCCCACTTAACCAAAGAAAGTGGTAAATATTTGGGACTCCTGCCCAATTTCTACCCGTAGACGCTCCCAGGGCAAGAGCTTTCACCACATGCCCTACTGTCTGAATGCCTCCATCTGCGATTACTGGTACTCCGAAACGTCGGGCATATTCTGCAACTTTATAAACAGATGTTCCTTGAGGTCGTCCACATGCCATCACTGAGGAAGAAATGAACAACATAAGACTGAAACAAGTAGGTGACATGTAAATGATGTAGATCTTTGGGAGTGTTTCACAAACTCAAAGCGTTTGTTTGTTTGTTTGTTTGGTCATATTTGAGTCATCAGCTTTATATTTTTACCTTCCTGGGTAATGCAGATAGAACCACAGCCCATCCCAACCCTCAACGCATCCACACCGGCATCTATGAGGTTTTTAGCCTGTGCGGCTGTCACCACTAGAGAGAGACAGAGGAACAGAGAACAGCTGAAAGATGAAGGAAACAAATGTGGTCAAAGTGATGTAATTCAGAAAGCACAATCACCATTTCCTCCAATCACTTGCAGATCGGGATACTTCTGTTTAATGTAGTTTATCATGTTGATCTGATAAACGGAGTTTCCTTGAGACGAGTCCTGCAATCAGAAGATGGATCCATAGAGATAGAACAGGCTATTTAATTTTACTACATGCTTTTGTCTTTTTATAGTTTTCTAGAAAACATGCAACATAAACAACAAAGCACTTTTATCCATCTTAACTTTATTAGTAATCAATTGAATTTCATTGATGCATCGTGTCCTGTTAAATGTGAATTTTAAAAAAACTCTCAGCTGCAGCTTTGCTGCACCCAGAGCGTCAATGAGCACAAAGCATTACTTTAAATAAATGTATCTGTAACAAATAGAAATACATTAATTCAAACAAAAAACAGAGATATTGATAATACTTTTAATATTTAAGTCTAAATTGTAATTTCTCATTAAGAAGTTTTCTGTTTTTTCTTGAAAAAAGTTTATCTTTAAAATACATGATGTCATTACTCACAAGATAATTATTATTTCTTTAAATACCACTTCCAGTATAATTGTAAAGTTTTGTGATATTCAAAAGAAATATATTTTTCTATATATTAGTTTCTGAAAATTACAGAATTGAGATTTTCTGAACTATTTCATAATTAGTTTTTGACAAATTTGTCACAAAAAATGCTAATGATACCAATAAGATGTATGACACTTAAAAGTAATTAATGCTACATTTAATACTGCACCATTTTTGAGCTTACCTCAACAAATATTAAGTCATCCACCAAAAACTGAAACATGTAATACTCAAGACTCACCAGAACCACCACATCCACTCCAGCCTGCATGAGGAGGTCCAGTCTGTATTTGTCGTCCTCCCTGGTACCAATGGCGGCTCCACACAGCAGTTGTTTGCGCGAGTCCTTGGAAGCCAGAGGATAATCTCTGTTTTTCTTCAGGTCAGTTCTTGCTATGATGGAAACAAGCTCGTCGTTGTCATTCACAATGGGGAGCTTTCCTGAAAAAAAATAAAATAAAATAATAAAATAAAATGTTAAAATCAGTAAAACCAGGAGATGGCTTTCATAATCCTACTTATTTTCTTAGCAGCAGAACCTTTTGAAATTGTTACCTTTCTTGCTTCGCTGCAGTATGTCGTTAGCTTCTTTTAGTGTGACTCCAGCTGGTGCAACAACTAGGTCTTCCCTTTTTGTCATGGCCTGTATTGGAAAATATTTCAACTGTAAAGACAGATTGATGCGTATACATCTTTTCAAATGACAGCATAATGGCTGTAACATGATATGCTCACAAGAAAAATTTGTTCCCATTTCAAACGACTCGAGACCCACCTCTTCCAGAAGTTTCTCATAGTCCTTCTCAGACAAAAAGTCAATGTCCCTGGAGGTCACGATGCCAACCAGCTTACTGCCCATCTTGCCTGTTTCTGTCACTGGGATCCCAGAGAAACCATGGCGCCTCTTAGCTTCAAACACGTCACCCACTGTGTGATGTGGGCTCATTACCACTGGGTCTGTGATGAAACCTTGCTCAAATTTCTGGCAAAAAAAAAAAAAGTATTCACATCTGTGTTTATTCACAGTGTAGCTTTGTTGCTATCCATGCTGTGAACAAATAAAGTCATACTTTATTTGTTGGCATATTTTATTTTTATAATGAAAGTTTTTGTCTATTTTGACTTATTTTCTCATTTTACCTTGACTCTTCGCACCTCATTGGCCTGGAATTCAGCAGTGCAGTTGTGATGGATTATTCCAATCCCTCCCATCAGCTAACATCAAATAAGGACAAATAAATACCCCATTAGATAAAAATGGAACATTTATTTAGGTAAGCATGCAGGTCAAGAGCATATTTTATTCAGAGCTGCTGTGACCAGTTCTTGCCCTAGAGACTCTGTGTCATGCATGTTTTAAGAGGTGGGTTTTCTCCTTAGCGTGTCCTCAAGATCTGCAGAAGGATATGACATGTTGATTTCAATAAAGTGTGCAGAACAAGGGTCCGAGGTTCAGAATTGAATACTTCCAAAAATGATGTACTGGTGCACGCATCAGGGTCTTTGACAAGAAAATGAAACTCATCCTAAGTGGATCGAACACGCAAAGTGATTGTTTTAAAGCATTTACATCTGATGATTATGGCTTACAGCGGATGCAAGCTTGAAATTTGTTTTCCTCATAAAATGTTAGTTTTATATAAGAAAATAGATGTGAAATGTCTGTTTGCCAAAAAGTACATCAACACTAGAGCTCTGGCCAGGTCTTTCTTTAGTTTGTATTACTGCATCAATGTTTTTTCTTTATGAGTGCCACAGACACTGATGAGGAAGTGCCTGAGGCTGAGGCACTTCCTCATGAGGAAGCAAGCATGACTTTAATTGCGGCATTCAGCTTATCTTGATTGGTTCGATGTCTCTCGTCTTCCTCTAAGCAAACTTCCATGTTCCTGTATAAGGTTCATATGGGCAAGTACAAACGATTTCTGAATGAAATTTGTGCCCATGGGTTTAAGGTCTGAAAATGTTCCAGCCAATCAAGCATAGCAATACCAGGGTAATTAAACCAGACACAGGCACAAATCATTAAAGAAAACTTGGGACCATTGAGACACTGTTCTGTCCTCCTACTATGCAATATATTAAAAGAGTTAATCAAAAATCCTTTCATATATGAATTTGCTGTCTTAAAAATAAATAATTTGGGGCTTTCATCTGATGCAAGCCATACAAGTAATTCAAACAAATGCTTGAAGTATATCTCTATGTGTGGCATGATTCCATATAACATGAGTTTTGCTTTAAATTTCTTTTTTAACTGATGTCCCAATGACTTGAGATGCACAGTGCATGTGTTTAGAGTCTGTACTCACTGCCATGGCGATAGCCATGGACGACTCTGTGACTGTATCCATGGGTGATGAAATGAGAGGAGTCTTCAGAGTGATCTTTCTTGTTAGTGCAGACGTCAGGTCCTTTAACATAAAATAAAAATTGTGAACCATAATTTCACTCGGTGACCGTTTTCAAAACTGCAATGGAATAAGCGTGAGAGCCCGTTTGGACACACTGAAGGGTTACTTGCTGGGTTTAGCTCTTAAGTGCTAAAAGACGCAGGTGTGTATGTGTGTTTTGAACACCTGCTAACAGGCAACCACCCATGTGACCAGGCATAAAATTAATTTAATGTCCCAGCAGACCTTGAAAACAGAGAAAGGGAAATAAATAACCCTCTGCTCATATGTTTGGGACCACAAACCTCAAAATTATCTGAACAGAACCAGGAATCTTGTTGAAAAGATTCTAGTTTTGGTACATTTCTATTAGTTTCAGCCAAAATATTTTTCTTGCTATGTCAGTTCCTGAAACTGCTGTTGTGAAGGAGATTGCAGTATGACTGGTATCATACATGCAGTACTCACAAACAGGGCTTTACAAAGGTATCTATACCCTTTGAACTTTTTCATATTCTGTCATTCTACAAACAGCGTTCTGTTCTTTATCAACATTTTTTGAAAGACCAACAAATTAACCAACAATTGGGAAGTAGAAAGTAGAAATACATAGCTTTCTGTCTTTGTTTTGTTTTTTTAGAATGTCTGTTACTTGTTTCTAACTGGTTTGCTCATTAATGATCTCTAACAAACTGCATAGACTGTTTTCATACGAGGACATAATTAAAAAGAGATGGATTCTATTATTTAGGAATTATGTAGAGGACTGAATATATATCTGTGGCGCACTTTGCAGTTTTTTTTTTGTAAAATATGTTTATAACAATTATGTAACACTCTGTGTGAGTCTGTCATATAAAATACCCTCAAATACATTGGTGTTTATGATTATAATGTGAGCAAGTATATAAAGGAGCTTAATGAGTATCAATACGTTTGCAAAAGTTGTGTGACATACAGTAAAGGAGTGTTGTCTATAATAATCCATATATTTAAAATTACTCACCACCTCATCAGACGTGAAATCTATGAAACCAGGGAGGATAAGGAAATCACTGAAAATGGAAAAGAAAGTAGATAATAATAATAATAATAAACCACCTCATCAGACGTGAAATCTATGAAACCAGGGAGGATAAGGAAATCACTGAAAATGGAAAAGAAAGTAGATAATAGTAATAATAATAATAATAATAATAATATATTTAAAATGAGTAAGACTGTGCCCAATGTCCACCAAAACAAACACAGTAGTTCAATATTTGATCAAATTTAGCTTAGATTTAGATTTCCCTTCTTTTACCATTAAGCTCTGAAGTTGAAAAATTTAACATATGTTACCTTCAAATTGCTCCAGGTTATACATTTGTGTTAAATAATTTAACAAGTAACTGCTTGCACCACTTACTACACATGAAAAGCAGCTCATGCAACCATTCATCAGTCATGGATGTTTCATTAATATAATAATAATAAAAAAGTCATTTGTTCTTTTTTGCAAACTATCGCAATAAAATTAACAATGAAGTGAAGCTCTATTTTAATAACATCTCTCTCTGCGTTTCCCTATTTTTCTGTCACACGCAGACACACCTCCACAAAGGAAGCTACCCCGATAGCTATGTCCACACTAAATTCCTACCAACACCATTATAGACACACACAGACAAGCATACTGCTTTTAAGCGATGATACCACTCAGAATCCCTTAAAGTACTATTACTCGTTTTAATCCTCCATTTAAAGCCTAAGCAGATGTGTCATCACTGCAAGTTTTAGCTACCATGAAACTCATTGCATAAGTCTGCGCTCGCTGCAGGTGGTAGTGCTGTAGAAAGCATTTTTACAGTAGTCTCAGTAGGGTAGCAGAGTGTGTGCCTCAGTAAAGTCTTACTTGTACGTCAGCCCGTCTCCAATAGCAAACAGCTGTTGTGCTGTGAGTCCATCCTCTGGTACATAACCTGTTCCTCCACTGATCAAGTAGTCCGCCATGCTGAAACACAAACACATCAACTGAACCTGCCACCTGCGACATCTTGACAAGCAACAACGCATAAATCAAACATTTCTTTGAAAACGAATAATTCAGATTCATAAGTAATTTGACAGATTGTAAACGGTCTGACAGCAATAACAATTAAAACCTTTACTAAATCTTTATCATCAATTGGTGTTTATTTCTGTCTTGACCTCTGCGTAACTCTTGTTGTGCCTAGATCAGGAGTGCAGACAGGAACACATCCCCGTCAATGGAAACTCCTTCTACATACTCATGACGGCAGCACACAAGGTAAGAGGATTTGGTTGGCTGCCAAGGTTGCTGATAAATAGATTGGAAAGGGAAGTGGTTGTTGCCAACAGAAAGTGAGAATATTTCAATTACTTGTCCTTTCATGGTACTACGCCTTGAGATTAGCTACTGTTGACCGAAAGTAATGATGACTCAATGTGGACACTGACCTTTCTGGTTCATATCCAGCCTGGATCCGTGTAGCGTTGTACCTCTGGGCTGCAGTCTCATGTCCGTGTCCATATGACGGCGGGTAGGCATGAGTCAAAAAGGAGTGCTGAGACTGCTCCCCGTCTCTGTTTGAGACGCGAGGCCGTGCTGGCTCCATGTCTCCTACAATTCTTCTGTAATCGATCTGGTAATTGTCCCTGTCACTCTCTCCAAACCGGTCATATCCATGACCTTCCATCTCTAGGAAATCCAGCTCTGTGACCTCCACACACACACTTCTCCTCAGTTTTTCTTCATACAATTAGAATCACGCTTTGCACTGCAGGTAAACATTGGCAGACCTCAAGAGACAATCCATGTGTTGTTCAGTTGATTGCATGCTCACACCAGGAAGCTTGTTCTTGTTGCCACTTAGTTTACCCTCTGAGCAGCAGCTTACCCAAATTACAAGATTTTCAGTTTTGCAGAGATATACTTGCGGCTTAAGTACGCAGTATCAGTAAAATACCGCTTGAAAAATGTTGTCAGTTATCAGGAGTGTTCATATTCCAGTTTGAAAACACTCCATCATGGAAGGAACCAAGGCCATCAAGCAGGAAAAGGAGTATTTTTTCCTTATGAAGGGATGGTAGTGTCAGAATCCTCAGCACACTCCCAGGTGGAGAAGTTGAGCCGTGTTTGTTTTCCCTCCAGCCTGGGAGCTTCTCTCCACTCCGTCACCCTGGTGGCTGCTCAGCTTAACTCTGTTTCTGACTGTAGCAGACGTCACTCTCCCACAAAGAGGATTGGGAGCATTAAAGCAGGATGGGGTGGAGTGAGATAGGTGTGTAGGGTGGAGTAAGGAAGCAGCACCAAGGAGGAAGGATGGGCCCAGATTACGCTTTAACACTTTCCCCCCTTGAAGGATGAGAGTTCTGCAAATGTGTGAATGTCAAGGCCTAGATATGTCTCACCCCCAAAATGAAATAAAGAGAAAACTAGTGTCTGCATGTGCGTGCTCGTTAAAATACTATCAGACATGCTGCCGTTAAAACTGAACATACCCATTATTTGAATCTTAACGGAGATGTTCCCAATATTAAAAAAACAAACAATCCGCGAACAACTGAACAATCGTTGCCATAAAAAAATGAGATATAAGAGATTAATTTTGCCCTCATTCCTCTTTTCCTTTATTTTTTGGTGAGGTTTCAGTCATTTAAATTCCAGTAAATTAAAGTGCAACAGGTGAGTGATTAGTTTTTTTTTTTGTTGTTGTTTTATCCCTACCATCATCTACAGTTGATTGACTAACTGTGACAGTTATAGTTAGGGATTCAACCAGAAAAGCCTCTTACAACCCTCCTTCTCCATGGCTCCACAGCTCTTTTTCACACCCAGGTGGAAAAAATAACAAATAGCATTTGACCCTTTTTGCATTATCTTAATCCTGATTCTAACATTTAAAAATATTCATAGCCCTTGAGCTTTTCTCACATTTTGTCACAATAAATTTTTACCGAGTTTTTAATTATTATTATTAGTCGTTGTAATAGTAGTAGTAGTATTAGGATGTATTTCACCTCACAAATACCTAATTGTGAAGTGAAAGGAAAAGGAATTATATTTTTAAAATTTAAAATAGAACATGTGTCATATATGTTCAATCTTTTTGGATGCGACTTCACCGGTTTTGCAATTCAAGATAAGAAGGATGGAATGTCAATTTGTTGTTTAAAATGTCAATTTTAAACAACAAATCCTCTCCTGAATTTAGATCTGAACTTTTAATGGACCATTTTAATATATGAATATGTTTTGATCTGAACTATCCCTCCCAGACGTTTGGCTATATTTTGAAGGTTGCTATAAGCCTCTGAAGTGTTTTTTTTTCCCCGAGATCACCAGGTATTTTATTTCCTCCATCTTCCAATGAGGGTCTCAGCTGAAGAAAATCATACCCACAGCATGATCCTACCACTACCATATGTCTCCGTCCAAATCCTGTTTCTTGTAGAGTGAAAAATAGCTTTCCATGCAGGCCAAAAACTACATTTTATGACTCATCTGACCAAAGCAACTTCAACCACATATTTGATGTTGTCTTTTTGCCTTTCTTCCTCAAAGGCCACACTTGTAGAAAGCATGATTGCTGTGTGACCAGTAGACATGCATCGGCGGCTTGTTTTATAAATGTCTGGTTCTTCAGTTAAGATGGATGTTCATGTTTTAGTATTTTTATAATTATGCTGGTTACATTTTCCACTTTTCAGATGTTTGAATACAGCTTTTTATTGTCACCTGCCAACTATAAACTTCTTTACAATCTTATCGCTGATACTCATTGCCTTCTGTTTTCCAATAAATCTCAGAGAACTTCACAGAACAACTGTATTTATGCTGAAATAAATGACTCACAGGTCGACTCTGTTCGGTTACTAGCTTCTGAAAGGAAGTTGGATGCTCAAATATTTAATTAAATTCAGCTGAGAAAATATGGAGTTTTCTTTTTGGAAAAAAATAAAACATTTATCTTTAAAGAAACACGACATTCATTTTCTTTGCAAAAGATCTGAACCTTAAACGCTCACTTTATTGACAGTACATTTATTCATTTGTTAATTGCATGGCTGCACCAACAAATAAAAATAAAATCATTTTGATAAGTGAAGCTTAATTACAGTTTTAGCTGCAGGAATAGCATTATAAAATATTGGGGGAAAAAATACTGAAACTTTAATTTTTGCCTTTCAATAAAGATATTGAGAATTTATAAATCGTTTAAGCAATGAATCTCATTTTGCTTTAAAATGAGTGTAATTTTGGATACTTGATACCTGTTTTTTTCTTAAAGTGCCCCTGGATGGAGTCTTTGTAAATAATTTAATACATTTTGCTGCCTTAAATTATTGGAATAAAATGGAGCAGGGCTTCTGCAGATGTAGGTTTTTCCACTTTTGTTAGGGATAAGACTACATAAAAGAAACAATGCTTGTCAGAGATGCAAGCTGGAAACCCTAAGTGTCAAACAGTTGATGACATCTTGTATAAAAAAAATCTTAGATTTATTTGCAGACTTTATACAATGAAAATGAGACCAAGAAAAAATGAAGAAAACCACACACATCTGATGCAGGAATGCCTCAACTGCCACCTGAGGAAAGAAAAGGGGAAAATAAAAACCTGAACAACATAAATAAAACCTTGCATGACTAATAGCAGAAAATCATACCATGACTGTTCAGAATATTTGGTTCACGCTGTTTCAAGGCATCATAGAACGCAACTTTCACCAGGTCTGATGCACGTAATGACTTGTAGAGCTCCCTCATTTTATCCTGGTTTGTTTTTCTTGCCTCAATTTCGGAGTAGGTTTCTTCATGGATCATCTTCATTTTAAAAAGATCCCTAGTAATTGCCATGACTTTGGTGTTTTTCTGTATTAAAGTATCCCTCATGTCATCAACAATCGTCACTGTGTGTAGTGTTTTGTTGCATGCAGGAAAAAAAACAAAACAAAACATGATCACCATCTCTTTATTTTTTCTGCTTTTTGACCCAGAAATTCACAAAAATGCTGCAGACCTTTTTCTTCTTCTGTTAAATCGTCAGTTCCAACTAAATTGGATGGTTGCTGAGAACAGAGAAAGCATGAATGTTGAGAGACTTACAAATCACTATGAGGACCATATATGTCCAATCATTTCACTATAGCTGAAAAAAAAAAGTGTTAATTAAACATAAGAATGAAATCTCTCTTTGGGTTTGACGACTTTCAGGCAAGGTGACCAAATACAATGATACTTGTAGAACAAAATTAGCAATTGATTTTGTTTTATGACAAAACAGCTTCAATTTGATATTCTTTTTTTTTGTTTTAATGTTTTCTCTTTCATTTCAAACTCACATTTAATAAATCTAGATAATACCTGTATTCTATCTGAGGGATGATCAACAACATCATTTTGCTCTTCATTTTCTGAAAGAGACAGAAAGAAATGCATATAATTTGTGGGTTGTAACACAGCCATGTAGAAGCATTGATCAATCCACCTGGAGTGGGCGAAGGAACCAAGTCTGCAGAATTTGCCTGAGAAAACTGGCTGCTACTTCCTGACTGCTGGAAAAGAGAAGTACAAATTATTTATCAGCTGCAAAAGAAGAACACACACTTGTAAACTTGCAGAACATATATTTTTTTAGAATAAATATTAAAACAAAATTACATTTTGTTCTAGTTTTGATAAAACTTTCTGAATGGCCGCACCAATTCCAGCCTTGTGAACTGAGAAAATCGGTTCAAGTTTTTGGACGATTCCTAAAAGAAAAACAAGTTTGCGTTTTCAGATGGTATGAGCTACCAAAAGAATCATGTAAATTATTAAACATTTACATAACTAATAGATTAACATAAAGATTTCAGTCCAATATGACAGAGTCAATGCACATTCTTGTTTCCATGACAAACCTACTGATACCATTAAAGTCAGGCCTGTCAGATGGATTTTGTTTCCAGCAACTTTCCATGAGCTCAATCACTTCTTTCTTCTTTTCTTCCTCTTCTTTCAGGCAAAGACTGACATCAGGTCGGTCTCCAGCTTCAATCCTATGTTTCACAAGACTGTCTGGCTTCCCTAAGTATTCAAAACAACAAAACTGCATTCACAGGGATAAATGTGGACATATATAGACATGTATGTGGAAATGGGCGTAAACTATGTTTGCAATTTGAAGTTTGATGCAAAGCAAATAGGTTATTGTAAGTTTGCCTAAGAAGGTTTTTAATTATGGGAAAAGATTAAAAGATAATCACTGGTACCTTCATAGGGTACATGACCGCTCAGGATGGACCAAAGAAGGATGCCGTAGCTGAGTGAAAAAGGGCAGATGTTCTAGATTACAACTTAGTTTTTATCTAAACACATCTGGAGAACCAAGAATAGAACATATGTTTGTTTTATTGTTGAACATGTTTTAATGGTAAATATGTTTTTCTACTTAAGCCATAGACATAAAATGTGTGCCATACAGCAGCTGTCAGAGTTCACACATTTTAAATTGCTAGGGTTTTGTAATATACACAGAAAAAACATCTAACTTTCTTAGCTTTGATAGGACAAAAATCCTGAACCATTCAACAACAAATATATTATGTTAGCAATTAAAAAAAAAGAATAAGATCAAATGTTAGGAAAGTCCTACTGGGACACCTAAGCTTTAATTGAAGTTGATGTGAACTCAATGGGAACTCAATAAAAATGAACACTAAAACAGAATCAAAATGAGTTTCAGCAAAATATTAGTTTATAGGTTAGCACAGGTGTACAATCAAATTACAGTAGTTTTTTTATGTCTGTCTGCTGAAAATACAACAGTTTTTTACATGCAACAAAGAGTATATGTTGCATTAAATTTAATTTTAATGGCAGGTGTACACTTACAAGTACACCTGAATGTTGGTATCGACCAAAGCAATTTAAACATGTAAAGACATCAAAGCAAATTTCCATAACTTATGTTGTTTTGAACAAAGTAGAACAGCAGCAGAAAACCACTGAACACATTAAAAATGCAAGTGGGAGAAAGCCAAGAACACAACTGAAATCTGTCAGCATAAAGTTGTTAGAATGATCTAATCAATCAGCTAATTTAAACGAAACTGACAATCTAACAACAGAAGGGGACAGCAAATTCATTAGATGAGTGTCCCAGATGTGAAGTCTGTTCGTGTGCAACACCTGGTCAGTGAATGTTTTTACTTTCCTCATACACATGCCTTGAACCCATGACAAAAAAATATTTTTCTACTAAGTAGCAAATAAATATTAGGAAGTCAATTGTCCCCTTTACTCAACATCATCTATGGGTTAATTTGTTTTGATTTCTTTCTGTGAATCAACTGGGTTGCTACCAATTTAATTTAATGTCAACGGTCTCATTAGATAGATATCTACTGAGAAAAAAAAGTGCTTCTGTGTCCAGTATTTCTTTCGCCATTTGTATGATTAATGTTGCTGTTGTTCAATGCTTTTCTTACCTGTAAACATCAAAAGAGCGAACTATTTTAGAGTTTAGAGCAAAACCTTCAGGTGGCATGTATTGTATTGTGCCTGGGGGATATCCTTCTGATTGTCCAGAACTGGACAAAACACTCATGGTTTCCCTGGAAAGACCAAAGTCGGCCAGCTGAGAAATGCAAAGGAAGAAAAACAATTAAGTTTAATTTCATATTTGCTGTAAACAAAGAACCTTGAAAGACTAGTATTTTACCTTGGCATTAAAGTTGTTATCCAGCAGAATGTTGCTTGGCTTTAGGTCGTGGTGAACAAAGTTCTTTGAATGGATGAATCGCATCCCTTTAGCCACTTGAAAGGCCAATCTCAGGGCCAGTGGCAGTGGTGGAGGGCCACTCAAGTCCTTCTGCAGGGTCTGAATACTTCCCCTTTCCATAAACTCCATGACCATTCCCTTTGGAAATTCTGGAAACTTATTTCCGTTGTAAATCCCAAAGACTGTCAGAACAAACTCAGAGGACATTTTTGCCAGACATTCAGCCTCCTTGTACAGTTCGTTAATGTTTCTGAAAGGAGAAACCTAAATCATCTAACAGTATATATAAAATGTTTAATGTCTCAGTTATCTACAAAAATGTACAAAATACAATACATATGACATAGAATTGCGATCAAATGGATATACCCTGGATTCCGAAGTAGCTTTATGGCAACAAAGCCTCTGTCTTTGTGCTTGACCTTATAGACAGTACCAAACCCCCCACTGCCAATCTCTATCCACTCTATGCTCTCATCGAGGTCCACATCACGACATATACTGCTATGCAGTGCCATCTCCTGTTGCACAAGGGTAGCTAGAAATCTCAGAGTCTATAAAAAAGAGTGAAGAGGATGTTTAAAGTCTTTTAAAAACAACTTTGGAAGTAACTGCCTCTTTCTAAAGTGAAAGCACTGCAAATATGCTGACTGTGGAAAAATGGAAGGAAGCATTTTCTTAAAAACATTGTGTTTCTTTGAAACAAAATAATTTCTACTTACTGTTTTTCTGCTCTAGTATATCCACATGAGTGAACTGCATGGAAATCTTAGAGAAAACAGACCGTACGCATTCTTGTTTCCTGTTTCATTTTTCATCTGTCGTCGAAGCTTGAGCTAAGGGGTGGGAACACTGAGAAAACATAACTCCTCCCTCCTGTGAGTCACTCTTCTGTAGGAAATGTGAGAAGATAATTCAACACTTGACATTAAAATTAGACACAAACAAGCTTTAAAACTTGTTTACTTATTTTAATTTGTGTGAGTAATTGAACCTGGACTATGAACTCCTTTGTCTGTACAATCATAGAGGGCATAAACACGGAGACAGCGCTCCCTCAGGCGACTGTAATTCTACCCAAACAGTGAGAGGAAGTTTATGGATTTCCTGAGTAGTTGGGGTGTTGAAAGGTTTTTGGGTTTTTTTTGTGTGTTTTTTATGGGAGGAAGTTTGTTCCGGAAGCCTTTGGCATAATGCAGCGACACATGTATGTCTGAAGACAAGTAACTTTACCACACCTTAAGTCTAAAGTGCAAGCTCAGTTTCCTCAAATCAAGCAAAGGTCTACTGCTACTAATATGAGAAAATGAAAATTCAAATCAGACAAACTCTGTTGGACCAAAAACTTGACAATGAAATCTCAGATTCCTTTGCATCAGAGGAATTCTGACACAAGATGGATAATATATATATATATATATATATATATATATATATATATATATATATATATTCTGACAATGACAACAGGAACTGTTTGATAAATTATATAGCTCACCATCCAGGATGCTATTATATTAAGTAAAAAGACAAAAAAAAATCAATCTGAGCTCTCAATTACATAATTGCATATCCAGGCAAAAATTAGCTTTTGCCCCCTTTCCTTTTGGTAGAGTTAGCACTGTATGAAAATATAGTGTTAATTCTCAGTATTCAGCCACGCCCTTAACTCCTCCCAACTCTAGCAGACTGACAACTGACCAGCTCTCTGTCTCACGGGTCCGAAAAGACTCTAATTCCGCAGATAAGAATTTAGAGAACTTTTGTTTAAGCTGGGCGCGGGAAAGATTCGTCTAAGCTCTGACTACCTTCATCCAGACGTTATGCCCCGCTTCAGTTCATGACCCAGACATCGGAGTAGCCCCGCCGATGTCTGAACTCATGAACCACATCGGTTAACGGTAGCTCCTTCCCTGTAATTAACGTGCACTTGGTAACCGGCTTAGATAATTTTAGTGACTAGGAATAAGTCCCAGGGACATTATTTATCTGAACTAAAGAACTTACGAAGCCACCCTAAGTTACTAGGACCATAAGCATTGATTTTACAATGATCAGAGAAATTAAATCTAGATGACTCAATTAATTTAACTGTCCACAACATCAAATTAGACTTTAGTAATTTTATTAGCAAGCTTAAGCAAGGGAAAATACATACAGCATCTCAATTGAAATTTAAGAAAATAAAACTTGAAAGATTTTCTAGAAATTAATCCTGCTTCTAACCCTACACTGTGTCTTAATCTAAATAGAGGCTTTGGGGGAGGCAGTATTACTCGAACCCAGATGCAGAGACGATCTTGGCAGCAGAAAACTTTAACGTCCATGGATGGAGTCCTGTCTTTGTCTTGGCAGAATCCTTTCATAAAATAAATGAATAAATCCAAAGTTGAACTGGTGAGAATCCTCAACGAACTCAGTTCTTAATCCACAAAAGATCTTTGTCTATTCCCCATGTCTACTGCAGCATCGTTGTAATCTTTTGGGTTGAGTGCAGGGCCGCAGTCGAGTCAGAATCCCGGGTTGTGGGTAAACGGATCTTGTTCCTTCCTTGGGCAGCGATCGGTCTCATCATCCCGGGGTATCAGCAAGCAACCCTCCCTTTGGTCTGCATATCCATCTGCTCAACTCGAACGCTGCGGAACGAAGAACCTCGATCCTCCTGTCTGGTGTCTTTTTATTCTTATCAGCAGCCACACACTTTCTTTCCTCATGGACGTTTTTGCTTGACGTCAACTGTTCTTTAGTTAGCCTCAGACTACAGATGAACTTTATTTCTCCTGAGCTGCACTTTCAGTTCCCTGTCTGAATTCTGCACCTGTTTCCTCCGTACTGACTGCTTGGACAGATGATCTAATATCCATCACCATCTTGGAGACATGATGTCTGTTCTAATGACCTAATGTCTTGGTCACCTCTGCTCTCCGTTCGGTTCCTCTTTTCCTGTTACATGACTCTCTTTCTGTCTGACTATGATTTTTTATGATTAAATAGAAAAAAGTAGAATTAAAGCAAAGTTTGCAGGACACTATAACAACACACACAACCAAATTATTTTTTTTACCGTCTGACTCTACTGTTGGGTCTTGATGTCACCTGTGTAATCAGTTTTAAAGATAACTTTATTCATTGTTATTATTAAACTAAAATCTCCAGCATGGGAAAGTGGGCTGAGCTCGACTTTTCTCGACAATAGTCACTCAATACTGGCCTTTGTTTTAATCCACCAATTACTGCAAAATCACATTATCTTCATCTGTGTGTAAGCCATTTCAGCTCTGTTCAATTCAATTTAATTCACTTCATGGAATTTCTATTGCACCATTTCACAACACATCTAGAAAATAAGAAACAAAAAATAAATCCAATCATACAGATAAACAATTACATGCATTCCAAAATTGTTCTAATTGCAATCAAGTTTAGTTTACTGTTCAAACTGGTTAAGAATCTTTGTATATATAAAGAAATCCAGTAAATTGCATCAATTCATTGATTTGCAGTGTCCATTCCTCCCCCTTGAACAGGTAGAAAGCTCCAGCAGAGCCTGGTTCAGTGCGAACAGCTTTCTGCCACCACCAACAAGTGTTTCAGATGACTGGGCATACACACAAAAAGAAATAATAATAAATGTCATTGTGTAATAATATGTCTGTTTAGAATGTCTTTTAATTAGTGTGCTTTGTAAGTCTTGATGTATCTGATGCATTTCATGTAATTTTATGTGTATATGTGTACGGGTTGTGTGTGTGTTAGCAATGCATGATACGTGAGATGCTGTTTTATGAATGGAAGCATTGAGGCACGTTGATGCAAAGGGTTCTTTGATCTTATATTTAAATTTAAATGAAAAGATGCTGGAGGCATTCTGTTCTATTCTAGGCAAGTTGTGAGGTTCAAATAGCTTCTTTAGAAATGCTGCATTGCTGACAGATATTGACATGTCCCTGATCAGTTTCATTTTAAAGGTGTTCTTTTTTTTTTTTGACTAGCAATAAAGCAAAATAAATAAATAAATAAATAACAGAAAGATTGAGTTGGGTTGTTTTACCAAATAGGCTAAACAGACCCAAACCTTTTCCTTTGCACGTCTCTATAGCTTTCTGCAAGCTGTTTTCTGTGCGGCCAATGTCAAGGATAACCTGAAAAAGGACAAAATGAAAGTGCAGCTTTGCATCCATAAAGCAGATTTTTGTTAACACAGCACTGTGAGGGTAAAATTAGCATGCCCAATCACAGGTGTAACACCCTCTATCTGAATGGGCTAATGAGTATTCCACTCACTGAGAACCGCCTTGTTCTCTCAGAAGGCGTCGATAGGCGCAGTCTGCTCCTGCTCTCTGCGTTTCTGTTTTCTCCCCTCCCTCTTCCCCACCCACCCTCGTTTACGCTCAGTTCAGCGTGGACCTCTCTCACCGG
This sequence comes from Poecilia formosa, assembly GCF_000485575.1. Taxonomy (NCBI): domain Eukaryota; kingdom Metazoa; phylum Chordata; class Actinopteri; order Cyprinodontiformes; family Poeciliidae; genus Poecilia; species Poecilia formosa. The sequence continues at coordinate 3,120,882 of NW_006799952.1, read as the reverse complement.
TGGCTGCTCGCATCGCAACATCTCTCTCCTCCTTTTTCCTTGTTCCCATCACACCTCTCCTCTGAAACTCTATTCTTTGCTCTTCTTGATCTGCTTCCCTTTTGTTCGTTTGCTGGTTGGCTCAAGCCAACGATGCATAAGACAGAGGATTGGTGAAAAAGGGGATCTCAGAGAGGAAAGCTGTGGAAAGCGTTTATATTCCCATCACAGGGAAGGAGAAGTGCTTTAGATTGGGGAGCATCACTGTTGCAAGGCAGGTTGAATCCTGCAGAGCAGCCAAGGACATTCCTGGGCAGGAGCAGGTAGGCAGATGAACCACGTGCAGGAGAGGAAGTGCTTTGTGTTGTGAGGACAGCAGACTGGAAACGAGAAGCAGACGGCAACAATTAGAAGGAGGGGAGCACTGAGTTAGAGGAGCCCCAGTCACAGGGGGTTGAGAAAGAGGGTGTGTGTGGTCCTCAGGGAGGTTTTTAAAAGTGAAAGAGGAGTGAAGGTGGGTCTACTCTGCCCTCAGATTAAACTGGAAGAAGGGGGATTGCTTTCCGGACAGTTCGAAGAGGCATAAGAAGACCAAGGGGTCACCAGCTCTCCAGAGACTGTGGGATTATAATCAGAGCAGAGAGACAGCTCCAACCGTGAGACTGAATAGTGGCGGGCTGGTTGAAAATCTTATTTTTTCTGGGAAAAGGAAGTCTTCTTCCAAAGTCAATACTCAAAAACGGAAGACTGAAGAAGGGTTGGAGGATTTCTCTAGGACATTAGTGACCATCATTCCCTTTCAGGACAAACCTCCAGGAGGATCCCATCATGGCTGTCCAACTCATCCCCGAATCAGCTGTGAGTTTACTCATGGTAAGTCTCAGAGCAGTATGGAGCACTGACTCTTTCCAGGATGTTTTCTGATGTCTTTAACAAAAAACATTAAGGTTGTTTCTGCAGCATCCAGCAGAATCTTTTCAAGCATTTAGAACCCATCCACCTTCCTCAACATTGTGTTTCTACACACCTAAGAAACTTTTCACTCATCAAGACTTTGTTTTTTTTTTTTGTTTTTTTTTTTACCTTAAATGACTTTCTGATCAGAAAGACTTGTGCTTGTGCATGCTTTACCAAATATTTATATTCCTAAAAGGACAGATTTCAGATTTAATAACACCTTTCATATGATTGGATCAAATTAGTCTCATATAGGAAAGGTAAATGTTACCCTTTAAACCTTACAAGAGGCAGCTTCCTCTGTGACAGGACCTAATTAATGTTCCTCTTGTCCAGATGAGAAGCATAACAATGGCAGAGTGGTTTTGCAGTACATCTTTTCTAGAGATTTGGCTTGGGTCAGTTGTATGATATCCCGTAATTTAAATGTAAAACCCGTGTGTAAAGAAAATTTGTACATGGAAGCATGTTTGGCTCTTCTTCATTCTATAATGTGGACATCCTGCGATCCCAGGGGGGAGTCACGCATCGCTGCTCTACCTGCTATTCCCACCTGTCAAGGCTGTCTGTTACTATGGCGATAGGCCATGCAGTCCATCCTGGGGTGAGACAACACAGTTAGGAGAAATGCAGGGGAAAAAAGTACATAAACACGATGGACAGGTCATTGGAGGAAAGATGAAAAGGAGAGTATCAGGGAGGGGGGCAAGAACAGAAAATAAAGAAATGGAAACAGGGTGCTTCAGAATCAAGAAAAGTGACAACTTACAAGAGATGCTGTCAGCATTTGGTTGCTTCCCATCAAAACTGGGTCTGCCTGAAGTGGTTTTGTTTTTTGTTGTTTTTTTTTTTTTTTTCAGCATGGAGATAAAAATGGGTTCAACTGACAGTTTGTTTCCCCTGAGAGCATTTTTACTCCTCCGCTGTGTACGTTTGGCATTAGTATGGGAGCTGCTCCCAAGCAAGTGCTCTTACTGTCATAGTTGACAGCCTTTAAATGCATCTCTGTCAAACCTGTTTCACAGCCATTGTTCCAGTCGAAACCCCTTCATTCAGAGCCATTCTGCATTGCACCAGCAGCCAGTAATCAGTGCTCTTCAGAGAGGACACCATTTGATCTTTTGGTATTTTCCTTGGAGAAGCTTTCTGATTCCCCTTCTTGGATTTTCACTGAACAGGGATCACATGCATAGTTTTAGCACTTAGTGATTTGTTTGCAAAAATCGGTGGCATTTGCTTTCACACTGACACGTTAGCTTGAACCCATCTTAATTATTAATGGGGGAGGGGGAATGCTAGCCAAGATTAACATTGATCATGCTTCCTGCCTCACTGTGCATTAATATTTCAAGTAAATACGTGATTACTGCACAGCAGTGATTGTAGAGCAGCAAAGATGGATAGATTGTGTGTTATAGATAACGTGATTATCTTTGAGATTCAAAAAAGTTTAGTTATTATTATCATTATTTGACAAGAGCCATAGTTTGCTCAGAACAGAGGAACCCTTATGCATAGCCAAGAATCAAAGACATTATTAATGTTAATGATAATAAGAAGAATTACGGCACAGTTATAAATAACAATAACAACAGTAAGGTTAAGCAAATATATGATTGGTTTTTCATTCAGTTAGTGTTCATATCTCAACTAATTTCACTGGTTATCAAAAGTCCAATCAGTTTTTTTAATGTTTCCAATACTAACAATTTCCTTGATACTGTCGAGTGGGAGATGAGATCAAGTATGAACCAGCAACATACACTCAGCGGGGATGATCTAAAGATAGAGAAAATGGCAAAAATGACAAATATATAAAACAAACTACGATTAATTTCTCATCTTCATGTTATTTGGAAATAGCTTGTGAAAAGATAGAGTTTCTCTCCTATAAAAATTTAAGCTTGTTTTATATCTAAAGTCTGTCTGATTCTCAGGTGAAGAGAAAGTAGTTGTTGTAATGGTCTAATTCAGTCTTTTGTTATCCAATTTGATTTAAGAGGGACATGGAAATGAATCAAGGGAAACCCAGAATGTCAAACTCAACAGGATACTTTGTCCAGTTCTAGAATCAGACTGCCCACACAAACATGGTGAATGAGTGTCTTGTAGTTCTGCCTTTGGTGTTCTTCTACCTCCACCTGTCTCAGCTGGAGACACAGTCGACTTTTCTGCTCTCGCAGCAGTTTTGCCAGAAACAAACCACTCTGAAACAACCAGCTGTCCTGGTTTGCCTTTATGCTGCTTTTCCGGTGGAGGTTTTTCATTTTGGATTCAGAACCGGGTTGTTAATGAACTAAAGTTGTGCTCAGAGTGGTATTGGATGCTTAAACACATGACTTGCTGATTTTATTTAACAATGCACACTTTAACCCAGTGTCTGGTGTAAATAGCAGTTCAATAGAAGTCTGACTTCCTGAAATGAGAGTTCAGTTTTGAGTCTTCATACCACACTGCGTATCTTCTCTCCAGGGTATAGCTATGCCCTGCAGAGGACTCATCAAGAGGTACTGACCAAATCACATGAAGTTGATACGTTACCTATTTTGAAATTACGTTTTGGCATGTTTGATGAGAATTAGGAGTAAATAACAGTAATGACTACTGACAAAAATCTGGAAAAAAAAAATGACATAAAATTTTCGGTGTGCCTAATCCGGGTTTTAACATGCACCATTAGCCACGATTTGAACATCGTAATTGAATTTTAATTAAAAGACATCAAAAATAGAAGCACATTTGCTGTCAGTGTTCTGTTTTGCCGCATGTTTCACTTCATTTTCTAATGATATTAATCTCTCTCGTCAGTGTTTTTGTTCTCCACATGCAGGGGGGAGCTGATCGATATTTATGTTGCATTTCTGTTACACTTGGCCTTGCACCCTATACGCTGACAGAAAGCAGGGTAAAGTAGAATCCTGACACACTCAGGGGCTAAGTGGATTATCTTCATAATGCTGAAGGCTGTCTGCTCTGAATACTGTGAGGGAACAGCGAGCTTTACAATTCCTACTTCTCATTCTAATTCCTACATTTGACAGATCCTCTAAGGTACATGACATCCATGCACATATGTGTAGCTACTCAGTTGTGAACTGCACCATCTTATGTGTGATTTCCATAGTCAACGTGGCGCTTTAGATGCATTTGAATATTAAAAAAAAAAACAGCTTTACATCTGTCTGTATGTTGTTGCCATGTCTCTTCATTGTTTTTCCTCATTCAATTACCCTGCTACTGAGCATGCAGACCAGATGACTCAGTGTGATCAAGCCAAGGGATTCAGCACTAATCAAATCACCTCTCTATGAAGCGATGGGTGTGTGTACATGTGACTTCATGCATACAGCATGTGTGCAAAAAAAAATGTAAATAAATAACAAGAACATCAAAACAGAAGGTCTAAACGGTGAAAAAATGTGTGAGAGAACACATGTGTGGAGCATTAAAATCCTGTTTTATAATTTTGATCTAATGCACTGTAAAGGAGCAGCCTGTGTACAAACAGAGGAGGACTGAGGAGGATGGGGGAGGGGTTTTCAGAATGAGATCATACTGAGATAATTGATTACTGCCCTGTAACAATGGCAAAGAAGGAACACTCAAACAGCATTTCATGTTTGTCTTTACATATAACAGAAATAATACGTCCTACTTTTGGTATGTTCAGCTGGAAAGGAATTAGTTTTTAGTGTTAAACTGATCATATTTTCAAGCCCAAAGAAAATGTTCTAAACCCACGTTCCTCACTGAAAACTGCTGGCACACTGAAACCTCACAGAATCCCCGATAATCTTCAGCTACTGATTTAAGAAGCTGCATATCTTGCATAGATTTCTGTCCTTTATGGGTGATTATTATGAAGTACAGGCACAGATGGCATTTCATTATTGCCATTTTGTTAAAAAATGATCCCTCTCAATCTGACGCTTTTGATTTTGGGACACTGTTGCTTCCCCCCACCCCACTTTTTTTTCTGTTTCTGATAAATTTGTCCAGTATTCAGTATGTGTATCTTTTATAAGAATCACATTATTGTATGCCCCCCACCCCCTATTTACACCCCCCGCCCCCCTCGCAAAAGCTGCAGTGTGCCTGCAGAACAGTCATGCTTGAGTGATGTTGGGAGCCAGTGTTGCTGATGTCAGCTAACTAAAACTGTGGAGTAGCTGCAGGAGAAAAAGAAACACTTATACGTTACAAAGAAAAGCCATTGAAATAATATGGCAGTGGTGGTTTTTGTTGAAATGAAAAAAAAAAAAAAAGCCCACAATGTGTTGTGTTTTGTTGAGTAAGGGTTAAATGTGTTGTACTGAAGGGGGCAACACTGCACAGCTTGTTGGGAATCAATATCTAGAACCTTTACAGCATGGCTCTCGACACTCAGGCTTAGTCCTGATGCAAATTATAGGCTTACATTGCACATCTATATTTTCTCCCATGAAAATAAAGTCACCAAAGATTATTTTGCGACATAAAAAATGCAAGGCAGGCACAGCCATACAAAAGAGATCAAACAGTGTTAGCAGTGAGATCAGGACTGCCATTTACATCTGGATCACATGTGACTGTCGTAGTTTTTATGGATGAGGATGGACACAGAAACATAAGCATTGCTCCTTATAAGTCAAAAACTAAATTGAATTATTTACTTTTAACTGTCTTTTTCACTTCTCACGTTCAAGAAAAGGTATTTGTAACAGCAATAACGGAGAACCTTTAAAAATGGTGAACGTAGCCAAGTAGCAAACACCATACATTTGAATTACATCAGTGCTTTGGGTTTTGTTTTAAGTGAATTTATTTTCTGATGACAGGTTCTGGACTGGAGTCCCGCCAAAAATGCGAGCTGGCATGTTTTGATGGATGGAATGTTTTTTTTTTGTTTTGTTTTGTTTTTTTTTTCCTAAATTACCTTGGATATTCCCAGAAGGGCAAAGGACCTCCAGAATTATCCACTGAGGTCTCATTATGTTATGTAGCTGCTGCTTGTTGGGGAACATTTTTATAAGTGGAGAATGTTAATAGGTAGAAAGGTTCACTGCAGTAGCAATTTATTTCACCTCTTTGGCAGTTTTCTAACCGTGCAAATTCTGATTGTGCTTAAATTAGCCTTTTTGAATAATGATGTAAAGTAATTTTCCATAGTTTACATACAGTAAGATGGAAGTAAATGAAGTTGTATGCCTCCAATAAATTAAATCTACTGAAATGAAGTTGCTCATAGTTATTTTGGTTCAATCAAAAGTAATAATCTTTCGACTATCCTAAAAGGAGCAATCAACCACATGACTGGTATTGTAGAGTCTTCTGCAAAAAATATGGCATTAGATCAAATAACATTTAGACCAATAAATATGGCATTATGTACTATGGCATTATCAGTTGTTAGTACTAGATAACTAACAATTTAGTTACTTTTACAATTATTTATTGCCTAAGATTTGTTTTTAGGTGAATGCGTGGGACAAAATGGCAACAATTTTGCCTTTCATGACTTCAAGAAAAGTAAATCACTGTTCAGTTGCATGTCTGATGTCTGATTTATCTTCCTCTATTGTTTTTGAGCCACATAATCTTCAAATTTGAGTTAAAACTGTGTCTGTATGTGGCTAAAGTAGCACAGCACAGTGTGATTTGTAAATGCAAGGCATCGCACTAACACACACAGACAACATTTTTATCTTACTTAAGTTTACGAAGCTTAAAATGTTATGAATATTAATTTATGTTAATTTCTTTAGCAAAATGTCGTGTTGAATATTTAGTTTAAGCGATTCACCATAATCTGATATTGATCAAACCCTTAATTTTTCCACTAATAGGATTTGAAAGCTGTCCCTGTTCACAGCTATTCATCAGACTGTCCAACAAGATAAAAGCAAAACTAAGAAATTCTGCTCTAGACTATATTTGGTTGTAACCTTTGTGTTTTAAATAAATTACCAATGTCATTTTTTTGTCTTATTTCTGTTTTTACTTTAATTTCTGTTTAGTTTCACCAAAGTTCAAATAAAATTTGAAGACTTGAAGGAGCAAGAGGAATGCCTGCATGTATTAATGAATAAATATTGGGTTGTGTGTGTTTGTGTGTGTGTGTGTGTGTGTGTGCGTGCGTGTGTGTGTGTGTGTTTGAGACTAAATCTTGCCCTTAAATCTTGTGTTTATACTGCAGTCTGTGTAAGGACTATTGATTGGCTGCAAAGGCGAAAGGGGTTTCAGTCCTAATTGACTTCATCAGAGCTCCTTCTGGCTTAGCTATGCTCTTTTGTGTGCAAAGAAGGTCTCAGGTGTGACTGTGTAAAGTGTTTGCAGTGTGTGTGTGTGTGTGTGTGTTTTGTGTAACCTCTCCTGCATGTTAATCTGTACTGCAGTCTCGCTGTAAGGTGTGACAGCATTTCTTATGGGCTTAAAGGCCATACAGATGTATGACAGCTTTGTTAGCTGTGCTCATTGTATGATCCAAAGACAAAAGTCAATGGAAACCACATTATTATGTCTCTGCATGAACACCCAGGCAGAGGCTCATCAGTCTGCTTGTGTGTCGTTTCCTGAAGTTCTCCATCTCAGCACTGTCCACTCTACAGATAATCTACACCTTGTAAATGTAATTTCTGCAGTGATACATGGCATTATTTTTTTTTCCATATACAGTATATGGACCAAAGTGTGTAAATGTTTTCAAACTATAATATGAATAATTTATTTATCTTTAGCAAATAAATAAACATGTAAATAATTTTCTTTTTCCTACATTTATTTCCCTCCCTGTTTATGTTTAAGTAACAAATCAGTAAAAGATATTTCAGATAGCTGCTTCCACTGAAGCAGTCTTATGGCATTTATCTGAAACCTGCCATATGAAGGTCAAGCTACTGTGGAAAAAAAAACAAAAAACAATCCTCTCACATTATTTTAGTTTAAGCAATTAGGGTAGCTCGGCTGACTCTAAGCCAACGAGTATGTCATGCTCCCGGAACAAAAGGTAAAATGTCTGGTGTAGGATTAGGCCTTTTTGGTTTCTTGACTTATCAACTTCATTCTAGTGTTATTAAGCTGAATGCATAAATAATTTACAAGCCAATGGCAGTGTCAGATTAGCAAGACGCCACCTGTCTTGTGTGCCAGGATGCAGGTTGATTGTAGAGGTGGAGGGGTGGCGGAGTGACACGAGAGACTAGAGGCGGGCACAGAGTGGTAGAACCACCAGGCGGTGTGATTGGCTCACCATCTGTCCCTGCGATGGAGCAGATGTCTGAGTAGAAAGACCCATCTCTGTTTGCTTCCAAGTTCAATCTATGTCCCGCCTCTGTTGCTGCGAATGGCACTGTGGACATTTAATGGTGTCCGTGTGCGTGCGAGTGCGTGTGTGTGTGTGTATGTGTGTGTGTCCGCAACAGCATTTGCGCATCTGACATTTCCCACTCTGGCTGACAGAGGTCCCAGTGGGGCTGATTGTCCTCTATGTTGACTCAGTACCCACCGAATAGGACCTTGACATAATGACGAGCTGTCTTGTTAACAGCTCCTAACAAGATAGGCATAGGCGGAGAAAAGCTGACAGGAGGATGGCCTTGCACATCATACATGCAAGGTTATTGGATGAAATCTTTGACAAGATCAAAGACTCCAGATTCAGTAACTTAAAAGTGATTTTCAGAAAACATCAGTCTCACAACTTCCCACTTCTGCAGCTCTTCCACAGACATGACTTTTTGTAAGAATCCCCTGAATATTGCTGATAGCTGCAGGTTGAAATTCTAATATTTTGAGTTTGCAAAAATTAGACTAGAAACTAGAATACAAATTCTCAGTTACACAAGAATACAATTAGACAAGAAATGATCAAAGTGAGAAAGCAAGGCAATTTAATAAAAGAAAAATTGTTATAATAAGAAATAAGGAACTAAGAAAAGCAAATGTGCCATGAAAAAAATCCATAATAAAAGTAAAATAGTGGTTCATTATGATGACCATATACTTGTAAAGAAAGTATTCATAATGTAATGGTTATCATCCTATTTAGACCATTTTATACCCAGAGATCTTCCTTCTGTATCTCACTATAATGTTCTCTTCCCATGATGCAATCTGTTATCAGGAACACAAATTCCTCTTGCACCAAAACACTCGAATGCCGTGATGCTGCCACCGTTGTACTTCGCGGTTTTGATCATGTTTGTCATTCCTAAAACAGTTCCACAGGTATGTGAGTATGTCCGTTTAGAGTGGATAATAGCATTTGACATGCTTGTTTCATTTTACTTCTCCAAAAACAAAACGAAGCGTAATTATAACTAAAACAAAAACATATCGTACAAAAATGTCTTTTGTTTTAGGCGGTTTGAAAAGGAGAGAGGCGTATACGTTTTCCCACATTAAGTCTCATTTGAAATGTAATCTTCATATTAAAACCAGAACTGGAAACAGAGGCAAATTTCAGTCCACATAGATGAAAGAGCTTTCTTTTTAGCTTCTCACCATCACTGAAATAATGGAGTCCTTGATTACCACGGCAACAGCCCTCCTAAATCAAAGCTTTTTGAAGCTTAGCTTGTTTTTTGTCTACTTAACATCTGGACTTGTACTGGTAAAGCCCAAGCTCTACACACACAGAGGTTTACATACCCTGTTTGTAGACATGAACGTCATTTTGGGATTGTGATGATTTATTTGAACCATTTTTATTGCAGGATTTGTTTATTATAAAGACAAATTACTTCAATTGTTTTCATAGCAAATTCAAAATTATACATACAAGCTTGAGTTTTGGCACGTTCACCTCTCTCACAACCCACTTAAATGCCAGTAGCCAAAAAATAATAATAATAATAAAAAGGCAATGGAGGGACTATGCTTTGAAGTTTCCTGGTCAATAACAGGAAACTTTCTGAAAACTGTCAAATATCCAGCCAGATGTACACCTGAACTTTATTTTTAATAATGGGTAGAAGAATTGATATGGGTTTTGTATTTTTTTAAATGAAAGTCAATATTTCTATAAGTTCTTGGTGACTAAAATTGAGAAAGAATAATGGTTATATTGCAAAGATAACGTATTTCACACAATATATAAAATATCACAACATACTATAATTTTCCATATGTCCAAATTACAAGGAGAGATATCGGTAAAATGTTTCTTGTTTCACTCATTTGTGAACCACTAGAGGGCACTAGAGACTGCTGATGTTTTTTTTTTGTTTGGTTGGTTTTTTTAAGCAAGCTGTTTTCCCCTTTGGGATGCACCATCATTTGTGTGAGAGTCACCAAATCCCGAAGGCATAGAGTATAGAATGATTTATTGAGATGGTTTTAGCATAATTGCTCAAATGTGCAAACACTGCAGTTGTGAATAGATGAGAGGGGTGAAGGAGCTGCAGTGGGATGCATGAGTCTGTTTAAATCAGGGGTGTCAAACTCAATTTCACCGAGGGCCACTGCAGCATATTGGCCACCCTCAACGGGCCACATTGACGGTACAAATCAGGAGTGCATCCCTGCTAAAACACACCCCAGACAAAAGGTTGACTTCCCTCATTCAGTTCTGTAGAGGATTATAATGAGTCAATGGTCCAGGTGTATTAGAGAAGGAATCCAACTAAAGTTTCAGATAGTAGCTCTGGAAAACTAGATTTGGGCACCTCTAGCATAAATGTATAAAAATACAATGTTAAAAATAAATTAAACACCACCTCATATTGTTAAATAACTGATTTTATGTATTGAAGTTTTAAATATTACATTTGAGTTTCCATGGATGTAAAATTACTGCTCAGTTTAAAAATTACAATATTTAAATCAATATTTAAATAATAAAAACA